>NW_019397597.1:120687-121181 GCF_000591075.1 Eurytemora carolleeae | reverse complement strand
AGATACATAGATATACAATGACAACCAGAATACTCTAGAGTATAAAGATACATAGATATACAATGACAACCAGAATACTCTAGAGTATAGAGATACATAGATATACAATGACAAGCAGAATACTCTAGAGTATAGAGATACATAGATATACAGTGACAACCAGAATACTCTAGATTATAAAGATACATGAATATACAATGACAACCAGAATACACTAGAGTATAGAGATACATAGATATACAATGACAACCAGAATACTCTAGAGTATAGAGATACATAGATATACAGTGACAACCAGAATACTTTAGAGTATAGAGATACATAGATATACACTGATAACCAGAATACTCTAGAGTATACAAACCCATTTCATGCTGTCATTGTTTTGTTTGCTATTTTTGCTGAAGCTGAAGCTAGCTATATAAACGATATAGAATATAAGATAGCAATCATTATGCAGTCTATTAGTGTAGAAGTAAAATATACCCACCTGG
>NW_019397597.1:118124-120407 GCF_000591075.1 Eurytemora carolleeae | reverse complement strand
CTTCATTATCCTTTATTCCTAACCACCTTCTCCCTTCATTATCCTTTATTCCTAACCACCTTCTCCCTTCATTATCCTTTATTCTTAACCACCTTCTCTCTTCATTATTCTTTATTCCTAACCATCTTCCCTCTTCATTATCCTTTATTCCTAACCACCTTATCTCTTCATTATCCTTTATTCCTAACCACCTTCTCTCTTCATTTTCCTTTATTCCTAACCACCTTCTCTCTTCATTATCCTTTATTCCTAACCACCTTCTCCCTTCATTATCCTTTATTCCTAACCACCATCTCCCCTCATTATCCTTTATTCCTAACCACCTTCTCTCTTCATTTTCCTTCATTCTTAACAACCTTCTCCCTTTGTTATCCTTTATTCCTAACCATCTTCTCTCTTCATGATCCTTTATTCCTAACTACCTTCTCTCTTCATTATTCTTTATTCCTAACCACATTCTCTCTTCATTATTCTTTATTCCTAACCATCTACCCTCTTCATTATCCTTTATTCCTAACCACCTTCTCTCTTCATTATCCTTTATTCCTAACCACCTTCTCTCTTCATTTTCCTTTATTCCTAACCACCTTCTCTTTTCATTATCCTTTATTCCTAACCACCTTCTCCCTTCATTATCCTTTATTCCTAACCACCTTCTCTCTTCATTATCCTTTATTCCTAACCACCTTCTCTCTTCATTTTCCTTTATTCCTAACCACCTTCTCCTTTCATTATCCTTTATTCCTAACCACCTTCTCCCTTCATTATCCTTTATTCCTAACCACCTTCTCCCTTCGTTATCCTTTATTCCTAACCATCTTCTCTCTTTATTATCCTTTATTCCTAACCACTTTCTCCCTTCATTATCCTTTATTCCTAACCACCTTCTCTCTTCATTATTCTTTATTCCTAACCACCTTCTCTCATCATTATCCTTTTTTCCTAATTACCTTCTCTCTTCATTATCCTTTATTCCTAACCACCTGCTCCCTTCATTATTCTTTATTCCGAACCACCTTCTCTCATCATTATTCTTTATTCCTAATTACCTTCTCTCTTCATTATCCTTTATTCCTAACCACCTTCTCTCTTCATTATTCTTTATTCCTAACCACCTTCTCCCTTCATTATCCTTTATTTCTAACCACCTTCTCTCTTCATTATCCTTTATTCCTAACCACCTTCTCCCTTCATTATCCTTTATTCCTAACCACCTTCTCTCTTCAATATCCTTTATTCCTAACCACCTTCTCTCTTCATTATCCTTTATTCCTAACTTCCCTTCATTATCCTTTATTCCTAACCACCTTCTCCCTTCATTATCCTTTATTCCTAACCACCTTCTCTCTTCATTATCCTTTATTCCTAACCACCTTCTCCCTTAATTATCCTTCATTCCTAACCTCCTTCTCCCTTTATTATCCTTCATTCCTAACCACCTTCTCCCTTCATTATCCTTCATTCCTAATCACCTTCTCTCTTCATTATCCTTTATTCCTAACCACCTTCTCTCGTCATTATCCTTCATTTCTAACCACCTTCTCCCTTCACTATAGTTTCAGTAGAAGTAAATATTTCCATTTACTGATAGCGCCGATTGAAGGATTTAATAACTCTTTTTGGATAATGAGATAGATAGAAATATAGATGTTACCGCCATACTATTTCTATTGGTTCAGAATAGACACCAAACACATGATTGAACCCAGATTGGATCAGGCGCTAATGGACCGGCATACAGGAGTGTTCATTATCCTCCATTCCTAACCACCTTCTCCCTTCATTATCCTCCATTCCTAACCACCTTCTCCCTTCAGTATCCTCCATTCCTAACCACCTTCTCCCTTCATTATCCTTCATTCCTAACCCCCCCTCTATTCTTTACTTTATTTTTCTTTCAATCTTTATTTACATTTTTTTCTTTTTTTTCTTTCCTTTTTCTTCTTCAATCCTCTGTCCCCTCCCCATCTTTTACTGAATTTTTGTTTTAATCTGCTGTATAAAGACAATTTTGAAAATGTGTACATATTTTTAGAAGCCATCACTGTGCAGTGTTAAAACCTTGAAAAGCTTGGTGAGTTTGAATTTAGAGGTTTTAATATATATTTCTATTTTATAAATTGGGTAATTTCAAGGAAACTGCTGGTTTACAAACCGGACACAGAAAATGGGTGTTTCAGGTCCGTGGTAGGTAAAGGCAAGGGGAAAGAGGGAAGAGGGAAGAGGGAGGAGGGGGGGGGGAGGAAGTCAATTTTTCGGCCTGTAACGACTGCCTGTCAAAAT
>NW_019397597.1:116857-118011 GCF_000591075.1 Eurytemora carolleeae | reverse complement strand
TGTTATTAAACCCTCCCTCGTTCTTGGATGTAAGCGTGATTATTTCCATAAATTCATTCCAAATATTAAACCAAAATATTAAAATTTAAACCATTCCTATATTTTCAGTAAGATCAACGGGAGACTTTTCATGATTCTGTTTCTTTTAAAAACATTAAGATACTTTATCAAATAAAATATTATTGCACATTTTTAAGATTTTTTTTTTTATGAATAAAGTTTATCTAATTTATTCTTCTTTGCTCTTTTATAGAGATGGCGTACACATGCGATCAAAAGTGTGGAAGCTCTCACGCGAAAATCTATGCGAAAATCTATGAATAAATCTATGCGAATTTAGCCAATAACAACCGAAAGACTAAAGTTAAAAACAAGTAAAGTATCTATATGATAAAGCTCTTTCTTCGCTCATATATATAAGGATGTATATATATATGTAAGGATGTATTAAAAAAGCTAAAAACATTCCAGAGTTACCCAATCAAAATATGAGGCAAATCGGTCAATGTCTAATATTTTGGTTTGTCAGTCGTTTAATTTTATAAAAATCATAGATTCGGGTTCGCATGTTTGAATGTAGATAATACCCATTATTCAAATTTGCGAATCCTCCAAGTGAATTTGCAAAAACAAGAAAATTGCAACCTTTTAGTTGTTTCATGAAGAGGATTTAGGAGAATTTGAAACAATTAGACGTATAAAATATTTAGAATTAGCAAACTTGCAGAAATATTTAGATAACTCTGTCATACAAAAAAGTTTTGAATAAAAAGTTTAGATTTTTAAGCTCTCTTTCGACGTATTTTTAAGTGACTCTCAAATAAAAGAGTTTCAGGCCCATTTACAACAATTCAAATAGATATTACCTTCCTTATGATTATTATTATTGAATGAAAAATGAAAAATATAGTTTAGTTTTTTATTTATTTATTGCATTATAGAATTGTTTTATGCTGATTTTTTTACTTAAACTTTTTTAACGGCTGCAGTGGAAATAAGTTATCAAATGGAATACATTTTTTATTATTTTTTTCCGAAACAATATTTAAATAAAAAACTTTAATTTTATGTCTTAATTTGGATATTTTTAAAGCCCGATGGAATACATTTTATGAAAATACCCATTAAACAATCTGTCCCCCCCCATTCCTAAC
>NW_019397597.1:106742-116774 GCF_000591075.1 Eurytemora carolleeae | reverse complement strand
GGGGGGTTTAAAGAAAACTGTTGGATATACTATCATGGCACTTTTTATCCACTAAACACTGTTTTTTTGTATTCTAAATGCTTTTTATGTTAGCATGGAACAGTTAAAGAAATGTAAACTTGAAATAGATTTCATCAAGTTTGACAAATTAATAATCATATTATATGAAGAGTTAGGCGGAAAAAGAAAATTTAAGAAGTTTTGCAATAGAAATAGCAAGATTAGCTAAACACCGTGTTATTAAAAGAAGTTATAATGTTTAATCAACCTTTGATTTGTGATTTTTCATAAATAACTCGGTTTTGCAAAATTTTAAACAATTGCAGATACCCCCTCCCCCATCCTCCACATAAATAAATGGCACGTGCAAAAACTTTTTAATTTAGGGATTTCATTTTTACAAGATTTTAAAACTAAACATTTAGAAACGGTATTTGTCCTTAAATTCAAAACTGTCCTTTTTGAAGACCGAGAGAGAGGAGAGATGGGGGGAGGGGTGCTTGCCAGAATAGTTCCAATCCAACAAATAGTTGAGTTGTGTTAAAGCATAAAGGTATAAAGATATAAACCTGCAATAAACACTTAGTCTGCAAAACTAGGTCCCACGCTTACCAAAACCATTCAAACACTCACACTTTTTATTTATAAAATATATAAAATTAAGTTTAAGAAATATTATATCACAATTTATGAATTTCTAGTTTGTTTTAACTCCGGGTCCCTGTCTTACTACAGAAGATCATACAACATCGTCATATGACTGATATAATTGTTGCCACTGTTCTTGGAACCAAACTCGCTATGCTCGCTTTCATAAACCTGACGAAGAATGGATCCGAAGTTTTCCTCAATGGGTTCTCCTTCTAGCTGAGTAAGAGGAAGTTCAACTCCTACAGGAGGCTGGTTGAGAAGGGGGTCCAGGGGGGTCAGACACGGGTTTTGAGAGACATGGCTTAAAAAGTGTGCCTCAAGAGCGGTCTGGTTCTCAAAAAAGGCGTGGCACACTTCACATCGTGATGCGTACATAGGTGTGTTGAGCCGGTCTTCGTATCCCTGTAGGCCGGGGCTGAAGGATGGAAGAGGTGTGGAGCAAACCCCTCCGTTATTATCAAAATATTGTCCAACACTGTGTCCAATGTTTTGGGTTTGTTGAAGCGAGTTTGCTCGTTTGTGCGTTGATCGTCTGTGTTCCTGAACATGACGTCTAGTTGGAAATTTGACCCCGCACTCTGGACAGGGGACATCTGATCGGTCAGCTCGTTGTTTACAAACTCCCTGGAAATAAACAGACTTTATAGAAAAATGTTGATATTAAAATACCTAAAGAGTTTGGATATTAAATAATTTTTGTGAGAATATTAAAACTTTTTTATGTATATATAACTAAATTTGAGCTTGTCTCCATCTTAGAATATGTGAGATATTTCTAACAGTATGTTATCAAATTCGAACAAAATTATTGTAATTTCGAATTGCTTTCGGATTTTCATTACAAGCAGTGCAGATATTTAGATCGAGGAAAATACAGGAAAAGATCAGGAATATCTTGTTCTTGGACAAGAGGTTGTTAGAAAACAATGATAACAATAATAATAATGATATTTATAAAAAATGAAGTCATCTGCCTATTTTTATTTAAGAAAGGGTGGGATAGAGGATGGAAATACCAAGTTTTTTTCCGGGTTTCATTAGAGACAATTTTGATGTAATTAAAAGCATTCTTGGCGGGGTTTCGATCGTGTGATAACATTGGAAAAAGGTTACCCGTTAGTAAATCCTTTCTTTCATCTATCTATCAATCTTTAAACTATCTATCTATTGATATTTTCTTTTCCTATCCGTCAATTTATCTAATAGACGTGATTTAAGATTTCTGCGCTGATTTATGACCTAAAAAGGTTGAAAAACAAAGAATATAATATAAAATATAAAAATGTTTATAAATATAATCAAGCTGTAACTCTTTCCTAAACAGTCCCCCCAGTCCTAACTCATCTATTGTCTGTTAATTGCAAGGCCAATAGATTTGCCGAACTGATAATTTTTTCCCGGAACACTTGAGATTCCTCTAAAATGGATTCTTAAAGTCCTCTAAACGTAGTTTAATACCCGACACTTTTACCCCAGTGCATTGGAACGGGCGCGTGTGTTGCGGGATTTTAACGTCGCGTTTTCCCCGCATTTTTAGTGGATTGTGCATACCAGGGATCAGATGGTGTGTACAGAGTTCGATTCTTATCATGATGCTCTTTAAACTTAAGTTAAGGTTGGTGGTCCAAATTTACCAAAATGGACAGATACACAGATATGTAAACAGGGAGAGAAACTTGAAAATATAAAGAAAAAAAATGTAAAAAATTCTTGAAGTTGACGTGTGCGCACAACGGGGCTAAATGCCTCACACGACTATGAATGCTAATCAGATGTATTGAGGTTAAATCAAATAGATAGGTAGATAGTCTAGATAGATAGACAGATAGCTAGCTTAGGACTTTGCAAACAATTGAGGTTGCAAGATAACATTATTGAGGGTTTTAATGCTTAGGAGCAAAAGGATGTGTGAAGAGGTATAAGTTTGAGGGGTATTCTATAGGAAAAGGTATAAGGTAGAGGGGTATTCTACTGGAAATAGTATATGGTAGAGGGGTATTCTACTGGAAATAGTATATGGTAGAGGGGTATTCTACTGGAAAAGGTATAAGGTAAAGGTGTATACTACTGGAAAAGGTGTAAGTAAGAGAGGTATTCCACTAGAAAAGGTATAAGGTGGAGGGGTATTCTATAGGAAAAGATATAAGGTAGAGGGGTATTCTATAGGAAAAGATATAAGTTAGAGGGGTATTCTATTGGAAAAGGTATAAGGTAAAGGTGTATACTACTGAAAGAGGTATAAGGTAGAGGTGTATACTACTGGAAAAGGTATGAGGTAGAGGGGTTTCCTACTTAAGGTAGTGGTGTATACTACTGGAAAAAGGTATAAGGTAAAGGGGTATTCTACTGGAAAAGGTATAAGGTAGAGGGGTATTCTATAGGAAAAGATATAAGGTAAAGGTGTATACTACTAGAAAAGGTAAAAGGTAAAGGTGTATACTACTGGAAAAGGTATAAGGTAAAGGTGTATTCTACTGGAAAAGGTATAAGGTAAAGGTGTATACTACTTGGAAAGGTATAAGGTAGATGTTTATACTACTGGAAAAGGTATAAGGTAAAGGTGTATTCTACTGGAAAAGGTATAAGGTAAAGGTGTATTCTACTGGAAAAGATATAAGGTAAATGTGTATACTAATGTAAAAGGTATAAGGTAAAGGTATATACTACTGGAAAAGGTATAAGATACAGGGGGTATTCTACTGGAAAATGTGACAGAGGGATTACAAGAGGGATCATCCAATTCCCAATTTGCATAGCAGAGAGGATTTAAAATCCACACAATTCAGGAATTCGAAATCTTAATTCGGAAGTGTGGAAGGCGTGTAAAGGGGTTCAACAGATGGTATTTACAGACCAGGGTCGGGGGCTGGAGATTAAAACAATTCGAAACAGAAATATATTTGTGTTTTCAATTATTTTCTACAAATGCAGATCAATTGAAGCAAATAATTTGGAAGAAAAACTGGTTCTTTCCGAGTTAAGATCTTTATCCAGAATAATTGTACGTGGGAAATAACCTCTAAACCTTTTTACGTCATTATCATTATCATTATCATTATCATTATCATTATCATTATCATTATCATTATCATTATCATTATCATTATCATTATCATTATCATTATATCATGTGCTCCGAGTGAATAATAAAACTAAAATACGACCCACTGAAGTCTACAGCTACTAGGTGTTAAGTGTAGAGTAAACCTATTGTACTGCTAGTGTTTACTTTAGAAAGAAAAGTAAACACAGCTCCATTAAACCACTAGTTATACCATTTATGCTAAGCCAACACGAATATATTTAAATTACACCAAGCGTACGTATCTTCTATATATTTATATATATTTTGTATTTTGGTGGTTAAAGGGAGAGGTCGCAAAAAATGAAGCATGTTTTAAAGAAACCAAAAGTTTGAAAATTTACTAGGTCCTTATTTAGTGATTCTCCTTGCACAAAAATTGGAAAGAAATAAGAGAAATACCAGTCGGTGAAAATATTTTTTAGAGAGTTTCTTTTTATTTGACTTCTTTGCAAACTCTACCTTAAAGTATTGTAAAAAAAAACTCACCATGTGCTTCTGTAGATATGCTTTGCACGCAAAACTGAGACCACATCCAGTGCAGTGGAAATCCCGTTTTCCTGAGTTATGAACAGCACGTCTATGATCTTCTAGAGTACTCTTGTAGCTGAAGGGGGCATGGCAGATATCACAATGGAACACTTGACCGGCATGGGCTGCCAGCACGTGACGGGTCAAACTAGCTTTTCGTGTAAATTCAGATTCGCAGCTCCCGCATTTATAGGGTTTGTCCGAACTGTGGGTTTTCAAGTGACCGGTCAGAGTTTTCTTGTTCTTAAAGGTTGTTCCGCACTCAGGACATGGAAAACTCTCAGAGTTATCAGAATCGTGGAGTTTTTCATGAACAGCAAGATGATCCTTTCGTGAGAATGATTTAGGGCAGTATGTACAGGTATACTTGTATTCTTTAGTATGGGTTCTCTGGTGTCTTCTCAAACTATGGCTCCATTTAAAGGTTTGCCCACATTGATTACACATATACTTTCTTTCGCTAGCATGCGAGTTCATGTGACTTCCCAGGTGCTCTTTAACACGGGTTGTATAATCGCAGAGGGGGCACATCAGATCAGTTGGTCCAATCTTAGATTTTCTAGACCGTTTTTTGCAGCTTTCGCTGGACTCGGAGTTCACATGCTTTCTTTTCATCCCCTTTTCAAACTGAAAATCCTCCTGGAGCAAAGGTTCAAAGGCTGGTGGACTAGCGGCAAAGGAGTATTCTGATCCGCTAGAATTTAGCGGATCAGAGTTAACTGACATAGTGTCGATGTCCCGTTCTGTCGTAGAATCTGGAAGGCAATCAAGGTCGTCGTTGTGTTCATCTGGAGACTCTGAACCGGACTCTACCCCTGAGGTTGATGCTGTCCATTGAGATGAGTCTGGAGACATGACTGCTGTATATTGAGGATGATGATCACCAGCTAGGGAAGAATGAAGGATCTGTTCTAGAGCTGTAGAACCTAGGATCGGGAGTTCGGAGTAGTTTAGGAATCGATCCATGACTCCCTGGTCAAACCTGTCCGAGGGTAGGAGAGACTCCATCCTGGAACAAAAACATTGTAAATTTATACAAATAAGAAAGTAAAACTAATTTTTTAACATAATCAGATTGAAATCTTGCACAATGCGTTTAAAAGTACTCAAATATCCCCCCCTCCCCACCAAAAAAATATATGAAAAATATTATTAATCGTGTTTTACATCATGTTTTTGTCTTCTATAAATCTCTTCATATCATTCTATGAAATTGCATGGTATCTACAAAGACCTAAGTTTTTCATTTCATATAAAATCATATATTTTTTTCTGCAGTATAATCATGATTATTTTAAAACCAATAAGGCTCATGGGACTTGACATAAATAATTATATTTTGTTTGCCATATATTCTAGTATCTACATCTCTAAGAAGTTTCATGTTGTAATCAGAGTTTCGCCTCTTATGGGTTACCCAATTTTTTTTTCCAAAAAAGGTTATTATCTATAAATAAATATATTTATATGTCTAAGAATTCAAGAAATTATCTAAAATTGTCTAAATGTATTCTATCTCTACATGGAGAGTCTATGCAATCTATCTGTATCTAACTATGAAGACCTTTAATCTATCTGTATCTAACTATGAAGACCTATAATCTATCTGTATCTAACTATGAAGACCTATAATCTACCTGTATCTAATTATGAAGACCTATAATCTATCTGTATCTAACTATGCTAAAAAGACCTATAATCTATCTGTATCTATCTAATTTTACCTCAAATCTATCTGTTTAATCTGAATAACCAAATAAAGGAGAAATTGTGTTCACGTTTTATCCATCCTAGCCAGCCATCCAATCACATTCTGCATTCAACAGAATTCAAAATAACACGGCTTACGAGGGGAAAACTGATCACTTATCACAAACTCTAATTTTATTATCCTAACATCTTTGCAACGTTATGTTGTAGGCCATTAATCTTTCAAACTATTAATTCTGATTTAAGTACTAACCAAAGTTTGAAATATAAAAAGTTACACCATTTAGATTGGATAGAAATAGGGATTAGAAAATTAGATTTTTTGTCGAGTGTTCAGACGTATTTTACCCACTGTAGTTAGTAACTGAAGTTTTATTTGCAGTAATACACATCGTAGTCTTATCCTAACTAAACACTTGCCGCAAACTTTAATCTTATAGTAGGCATCAAACCCGCAGTGGTTTATATAGAAAAGGTCTAGTAGCCATCAAACCCACAGTGGTTTATATCGAAAAGGTATAGTAGGCATCAATCCCACAGTGGTTTATATAGAAAAGGTATAGTAGGCATCAAACCCACAGTGGTTTATATCGAAAAGGTATAGTAGGCATCAATCCCACAGTGGTTTATATAGAAAAGGTATAGTAGGCATCAAACCCACAGTGGTTTATATAGAAAAGGTATAGTAGGCTAAAACTATTTGCTTTTGGCCAAATATCTAGGCAGTGCCTAGGCATACCACCTTAGCCAGTAAGCACTATAGGCAGCAAACCATATATAATAAATAACAATCTTCTAAACAGGAAACATTTGAACTCAATTTAATCTTTTGCCACCATTAAATATGAATTAAAGATAGGTTACGACAATACAATGCTGATTATTTCAGATGTGTCTTTCAATCAAGGTTGTACATTAAGGTTGGTTACTCTCGATGCACTCTAATCAAGGTTGTATGATAAGGTTTCTTCCCCCACCCAACTCACCCATTAACTTTTTGTACTAAATCTCCATTAATCCTATTGCGGTTACTTGAGAGCAAAAAAATAAACCCTTAGGCCTGGGGATTAAAATGTTTAGGTTCAAGTGCTTCTTTTCCCATCTTAATCCCAAACAAAACAAACAAATTCAACTTAGACCGACTGTTGAGAACGGATAAAAAAAATTCCATTCTTTCAAAAGGAATATATGAAGATGGGAGGGGGGGGGTAAAAATATCTGCCCCCTTCCCCTAATAATCGAGTCCAGGAAGAAATCATCATCATTGGAGTACTATTTGAGACTCCCGGATTTTCATTGGGGACCCCATATTTTAATTGGAGACCCCATATTTTCGTTGGGACCCCAAAATTTTCGTTGGAGACCCCCATATTATCATTTGAGACTCCAACATTTTTATTGGAGACCCCATATTTTCAATGGAGAACCCATATTTTCGTTGGAGAACCCAAGATTTTCATTGGAGACCCTATTTTTTCATTGGAGACCATAACTTATCGTTGGAGGCTTCAAGATTTTCATTTGAGACCCTATAAATCCTTCCTATGTTTCAAGGCTGAAACAGCAGCTAATGACCTAAATAATAGTGAGAAACTAGTGTTTGAACCTAGTGTTCAACTGATAACAGATCTTGAGTTGTGTATTTAGAGAATTTTCTATACTCTGGGACATTCCGCCAAATCAACACTTTTTCAGGAAGTTTAAATCCCCTAAAAGACCTTAAATTGTGTAAAAGATATCCAACTATATCCCCCGCACCCTGTAGTTTTATTTGTAAACGTGTGCGCGCATATTTGAAGAAGCACAGCGTGACACTAAAATATGGTCGACTTGGACGGAAATTATGGAATTTGTGACAAAAAGTTTAACAGTTAAAATATCATATGTTAAAATGTTTAACGAAGTTTTCATTTGCGTAGTATTAGGGTTGTTTTTAGTACATTATGTTCTTAGTACTGTTTCCTTTGCGTAGTATTAGGGTTGTTTTTAGTACATTATGTTCTTAGTACTGTTTCCTTTGCGTAGTATTAGGGTTGTTTTTAGTACATTTTGTTCTTTGTACTGTTTCCTTTGCGTAGTATTAGGGTTGTTAATAGTACATTATGTTCTTTGTACTGTTTCCTTTGCGTAGTATTAGGGTTGTTTTTAGTACATTATGTTCTTAGTACTATTCTCAACATAGATATGTTAAAATGTTTTACGAAATTTTCCTTTGCGTAGTATTAGGGTTGTTTTTAGTACATTGTTCTTAGTACTGTTCTCAACATAAATAATCAGTGATTATTACTTTATTTTCCAAGAAAGAAAAAAAATGAAAAGGTATGAAAACTAATGAGTAGGTATCCTGGACAGGGCAGGTACAAGATGTCCCACGAAACGTGACAGTTGGTGAATAGTTTTTAATGTCTTCTTCCATCTACTGTATTAGATATTTCAGTATTTTTGCAGTTTATTTCGTTAAACAAATCTTTTACTCAACTTTATTTTACTTAGAAATGAATTTTACTATTTAATGATTCACATAAAATATTTTTCATTATTCTCTTTGGTATCAAAAAACTTAAAAAATTATGGAAGAAGACATTTTAAACTGTTTACCAACTGTCATGTTTCCTGGGACACCCTGTATAACAAAATGAGCATCACCGTATGCCAGCAAATAAGTAAGTTTAAAGGTAAAGGATATAAGTATAGAGGAATGGTATTAGGAGGTAGATAAGTAGGTTAGGTATGGCCAAGTTGAATGTTAGGTGGTTGGGTAGAAAAGTAAAATTATTGTGATTATGTGATTCAGATAAAGTTAAAGTCTAGGGTAGATAAGTTCAAAGGTTTGGGATACAGGTTTGATAAGTTCACTATGATCTTGCCAGGCTACATTTGTAGCATAAAACGTGCCGGGTCGACTCTACATTGGGTACCCTGACTGGACGGTACGACTGAATGCGTATACAGATAGTGTACTACCGGTACACGGATCATGAAATTTCTAGACTGGGGAGATCTGAACTCATGATCTCGACAACTATGTAAATTTTCTAGACTGTAGTACTGTAGAAATGTACGTATACAACTTCTATGCACTTGCGTTTTAAAGCTTTAGTTTACAAGGAGTATATTTCACCCCGGACTAACCAGGGCGGGCCGGGATGCATTCGGTTTCTTCTATTTTAATTCAATCTCGTGCTGGTCTAGAATTCAACTCTAAACATACGGAGTTGTCTTTTTTTATTTACTTCTCCGCTTCATAAGCATATGCCAACAAAAAGTATGAAAGAGAAAAAGCGAAAAAAATATTTTATAAAAGGTCAAATTCTGATTAACAGTCTCAGTTCTCTGGAATAAGGACCAAACCGTTAAGTCTGCATGAATTGGCAAAATCCTAAGAGATTTTTTGCATAAAAGCACACTTTGGATTGCTCTGAGGGGTTTAGAGTTAGACAATAGACATGAGAGGGGGAGGGGGTTATATTGGAGGTAGATAAATAAACTGACCGGTAGCAATCTTGGATAAACAGACCACCCTCACACTGACTACTAAAGTTTTATTTCAGACAGATGGATAGATGGATGGATAGATGGTATAGATTAGCATTACATCGCAGAAAGTCACAAAAGGAACCATTTCAAAACATAAAACATGGAAAAAGAAAGGGAAAGCAAAAAGAAAGGGAAAGCAAAAAACCGCCAAAGTACTTTTTTTATATTCTTCACGTGGTATAGTCATTCTAGAACACATTTCATAATTACTTTAATTGTTTAGTGAAATAGAAAGTACTGAAGAGAAAGTAAAATATTTAAAGTGAGAGAGAGAGAAAGAGTGAGAATTTGAAGTGAAAAGGAAAATAGTTGAAAGGGTGAAAAATTGTTAGATTTACTGATACATGGGATACAGAGACCAGATACAATCTTAAACCACAGTTTAGACAACCAGACAAACAGCTAGACAGACATTCAGATAAAATAAATGAAATAGATAAATAAATAGATATATAGATAGATAGACAGATAGAAAGATAGAAAGATAGATAGATAGATAGATAGATAGATAGATAGATAGA
>NW_019397597.1:103062-106395 GCF_000591075.1 Eurytemora carolleeae | reverse complement strand
AAATCTTGGATAACGTAATTTTATATATGACTAGCGTTGCCCGTGGAATTAAAAAAACTTGAAATTTTAAAAAAATTCTATTTTTTAGCCTTTGTTACTCCCCGGGCACCCATGGGTTCCCTGGAAAATTTTTAGCCAATTTGGTTCAGCCGTTTGGCCAGCTATAGCTAACATGTATACAATTACATAGTATATGAGCGCTCTTTATTAAGTAGATATACATTATTTAAGATACAATGAACGAATTTCAAACATGTTTTATAATCACAAAATAGGTGAGAGGATCTTAGTTACTTAATAAATGTACAGGGTTATCCACTAAGGATGAGACTTTAATGGCGAAATAAAACTTTAAATTTAAACGATTTGAAAACTAATTTTTGTTTTCTGACATGCAAACCTAGAGAACCCGCAACTGAAAATAAACATTCATTAGAAACAAAACCATGGATATCTAATTCATAATTGACCAGACAAAGCTTTTAATGGTAACGTTGTAAATCTGGCATTGCCATCTCTGCATGGAGGGTCACTTGAAATTACGCTTACAGTCTCTCTAAGAGAACAACTATAGATATTTTACTATATAAGCGTTTATCGATAGATTTATGTTCAAATATTTATCCTCGCTCATTTTAAGGTCATCTAAATGACCGTGACTTATTCAGCGCGGGGAAGTCGTTTTCTTCGTTGGTACTTTAAAGGACGATGTTTTGATGTGTTTTGAATGGAAGTTGACTAGAAGATATCAATTAAACTCTAGATTGTTCTTAAATTTGCCAAACTTGTATTTAACTAATCACTTCGGTTCGTGTTTCTGCTCTAAACCAATTATATTCTCGGCTCTTTTCAACATCCCTTCCTTTCATTCTTAAATCATATTAAATATCGTTTCTCATTTTTCATTCATAAATGATTTTTTTTCACACGTGTCAAATGCTGATTATTTCTTTTTACCACCCCAACCCAAAATACCCACATTGATACAAAGGCACTGCAAGAACAGGAAATGAAATTAAGTACAACCCACTGTGCGTAGAAAATATTAGAAATAAACCTTAAAATAATTTCACCTTTTCCAGTTTTTAAGTTTTTTTCCGACTTTAGGGGTTAAGAATTTTTTCCGTTTGATTTTCTTTAAATATCATATTCCATAAAGATGACAACGTTTTTTCCTTAATCCGTTAAGACCTTAATTACAAATAATAAAAAACTATTTCTTTCGTCAACGTGTGATCCTATAAATAACCCTAAAAAACATCTTAATACCAGAATTCCAGGAAAGTACTTTTAAATTATTTGAATATGTTTTTATAAATTCCACTTTCAAAGTTCTTCAATGTTTCAACCTGAACAAAATTCTCTTTATGAGGGGGCTGGAGATTGTGAGGGCATGGTGGAAGGGAAGGTAGGGGTGGATGAAAGTATGGTAAGAAGGAAGGTAAAGCGGGAAGGAAGGGGTGGATGAAAGTATGGTAAGACGGAAGGTAAAGTGGGAAGAAAGGGGTGGATGAAAGTATGGTAAGACGGAAGGTAAAGTGGGAAGGAAGGGGTGGATGAAAGTATGGTAAGAAGGAAGGTAAAGTGGGAAGGAAGGGTTGGATGAAAGTATGGTATGACGGAAGGTATAGTGGGAAGGAAGGGGTGGATGAAAGTATGGTAAGACGGAAGGTAAAGTGGGAAGGAAGGGGTGGATGAAAGTATGGTAAGAAGACGGAAGGTAAAGTGGGAAGGAAGGGGTGGATGAAAGTATAGTAAGACGGAAGGTAAAGTGGGAAGGAAGACGGAAAGGAGTAAAGGGTATAAAGAGGAAGGAGTGGATGAAAATATAGTAAGACGGGAGGTAAAGTGGGAAGGAAGGAAAGGATGAAAATATGGTAAGGCGGAAGGTAAAGCGGGAAGGTAGGAGTGGATGAAGGGAAGGAAGACGGAAAGGAGTAAAGGGTATAAATAGGAAAGGGTGGTTGAAGGTATGGTAAGGCGGAAGGTAAAGTGGGAAGGAATACCGAAAGGGGTAAAGGGTGTAAAGAGGAAGGAGTGGATGAAAGTATGGTAAGGCGGAAGGTAAAGTGGGAAGGAATACGAAAAGGAGTAAAGGGTATAAATAGGAAAGGGTGGATGAAGGTATGGTAAGGCGGAAGGTAAAGTGGGAAGGAAGACGGAAAGGAGTAAAGGGTATTAATAGGAAAGGGTGGATGAAGGTATGGTAAGGCGGAAGGTAAAGTGGGAAGGAAGACGGAAAGGGGTAAAGGGTGTAAAGAGGAAGGGGTGGATGAAAGTATGTTAAGGCGGAAGGTAAAGTGGGAAGGAAAAAGGAAAGGGGTAAAGGGTGTAAAGAGGAAGGGGTATTAAGGACCATGTTTAGTAGAATTAAAGGATAATAAACTAAGGTTGTTAACTCTTGGTTTAACTCCAAGATCTTCTCTTCTCTTTGATTTACAGATCAACAACAATATTGGCTCAACCTTACAGGACATTTATTTGTTTAACTCAATAAATAGACAAGGTAGCCAGGAGATAGATAAATACACAGTTGAACAGATATATAGTTAGACAGACTGACAGATAGACCTTCCTAATGTACCTCCTATGTAATGTATACATACAAACCTTCCCTCTCAATAAACCCTCAGCCATCCCCTTCCCCTATGCCATCTCTCCTAATATACCAACCTATCATTAACCATCTCCCCTAATGTGACATCTCCCATAAACCATCTTACCTAATGTACCATTTCCCATAAACCATATTTCTTAATGTACCATCCTTCCATAAACCATCTCTCTTAATGTACCATCTTCCATAAACCATCTCTCCTAATGTACCATCTCTCATAAACCATCACTCCTAATGTAACATCTTTCCATTAACCATCTCTCCTAATGTACCATCTCCCATAAACCATCTCTCCTAATATAACATCTTCCCATTAACCATCTCTCCTAATGAACCATCTCATAAACCATCTCTCCTAATGTGCCATCTCCATATACCATATCTCCTACTGTACCATCTCCCGTAAGCCATATTTTCTAATGTACCATCTCCCATAAACCAAATCTACTAATGTGCCATCTCCCATAAACCATATCTCCCATAAATCATATCTCTTAATGTACCATCTCAAAAACCAACACTCCTAATTTGCCATCTCCCATTTAATCCATCTCTCCTAATGTACCATCCTCCCATAAACCATCTCTACCAATGTACCATCCTTCCGTAAACCATCTCTCCGATATAATGTGCCATCTCCCATAAACCATCTCTCCTAATGTATCATCTCCCCACCGAAGCCCCTCAATAAACCATCTCTTCTACCATCCCCCCCA
>NW_019397597.1:84739-102971 GCF_000591075.1 Eurytemora carolleeae | reverse complement strand
TGAATAGAAAAATAGGTTATTTTCATCATATACACACCCCTTATATTCAACACAGCCGCAGCGTAGCTAGATATTTTATGTTATCTTTGAATTCCGAAGATGAGACCCTGCAGAATTTTAATTTAGTTTTTTTATTTCTATCAAATCTAAAATGTTTTCAGAAGGAATATATACACCAGGCACCAAATATATGTAGTTTAAAAAGTGTTAAGCAGTTTCTAGGAGGAATAAAAACAAACAAACTTTTTTTTTCAAATTTATAATTTTTCAAGACGAAGCTAAATAATTTGGTATAAAATAGTAAATACCAAAGTCTACTCTTGGCTGTCTAAAATTGGTTCAAATATTTATCCTCGCTCATTTTAAGGTCATCTAAATGACCGTGACTTATTCAGCGCGGGGAAGTCGTTTTCTTCGTTGGTACTTTAAAGGGATTGTTCACGAAAAATGAAGGGGGTATAGGCGGAAGTCTAAAAATTTTAGGAGTTAATTGCGACCAATATTTGTTCTATCTTGTGTCCCTTTCTTGAGAAAGTTTATTAAAACTGTGTCAAAGTTGTAACAAAACTTCTTCCATTTCAAGTTTTCAAGTTTTTTTTATTTCAAAAGCCTTGCTCACCTTTTTCCAGCATACTGCACGCTTAGCACTTAATTACTGCCCTCTAACGTAGATCAATGTACACTTATAGTTATGTATATGTACCATGTACCAAATCATGTACATATATTGTTCTTCTTCAGCTGCAACTAGATAACTGCCAATGTTTAAACTTACTCAAATTATCAACAGAGCTTCCAGTCATATACAAAATTTACATTTAAATATTTTTTTCTTCTGACATTTCTGGTAAATTTATTTTTTATTTTTTTAACATTATATTTAGAATATTTTTTCTAATAATAACGTGAACCCTGGTGATGGGCTTAGAATGAGAATGGTACATAGTGAGCTACGCTAACTCTTAATCAAACAAACTCGACAAATAAACACACACACACACACACTTTCACGAACACAAACAATTATTTTCCGAAATTCAAATATTGGAGATAAATCACGATTGATTTGACAGACTTGATGGACTTGAAAGATTTGACAGACTTGACAGACTTGACAGACTTGAAAGACTTGACAGACTTGACAGACTTGACAGACTTGACAGACTTGACAGACTTGACAGACTTGACAGACTTGACAGACTTGACAGACTTGACAGACTTGACAGACTTGACAGACTTGACAGACTTGACAGACTTGACAGACTTGACAGACTTGACAGACTTGACAGACTTGAAGAGAAAGTTTGTACAACTTGTTTAGCTGAAGATGTATGACCTAATATAGTCTTTAAAGATCTTGACCTTGGTTTCCGTATCGCAGATTATTAGGTATTTATTGCACAAAGCCCTAATCTATACCTTACAGGGGGAATATAAAACAGTATTAGAAAATTAAAATCTGAGCTAATTTGTCAAGATGAATAATTTAATAATTATGTTTGAAAATAGAATTTCAAACTAATTCAGATATTAAGAATCATTTATTCGAAATCTAATTTTTTTATGAATCACCCTAGGTCTCCTTAAATGTGCGACGGACTAATAAAACTTCCAACACACACCTCCATACACAAACACTAACATCAACACATTGTAAAAGCATAAACAGTAGCATGGAACCAAGGTCGACCATATATTAGGTATACCAATATACCAATATAGAGAGATATTTACTGAAGGCCCAAGAACTGTTTGAATATTTAGATTTGGGACATATAGTAAATGACTTTTCGAGACATTTCGTACGTTGGACATGCTATTTTTAGGACCTTTTTCTATCTATCTCTCACATTTGAAATTGATATTTTTGATTTGATGTCTTTCTTTAAAATGATCTTTATCCAAGCCTAGCATTTTAGACTCGATTCCTTCTATTTTAGAGTTAATAAATCACGAAAAAAGTTAGAATATAAATTATATAAAAATCTATGTTTTATGATAAACAAGTTCAAAAGTTGGCAATATAACGTTTAGATCCGTAAAGCTCCTGATCTGATTTACAATAAAGAGGGTATCGTCGTTTTGTCTCTCCAGCATAAATCCGCCGGGGACTTTTACACAAAGAGAATAGAATTTATGTAAGAGGGGAATTTACTAGAAAAAAGTGTAAAACGGCCATTTTGTTGTACTGTTTCCATACTGCAGGTGTACTTCACGTTTTTATGCTATATAACCTTTTGGGCCCTGGAATATCATTTTATAGAAAATCTAAAATTAATCTTAAAAGAAAACCAAATAATTGACCAATGATCATTTCACATAGACTCTATGCCTTTTACTTTACAAACAATGATTTTCCGTTATAGCTATAAATCAAATGATGTTTTTATTCACCTAATTCATTATAAAGTTTATTTAACAGCTTTAAAAAAATTCGAAATTGAAATGGATAGTCTAGGGAACATACTGTATTAATGTACTCTACTGCATATAATTTGTAACATTTACATGGTTTGTACACTTTGAACTCCCTTTCAGGCTGAAAGGGACTGAAAAAATTCATACCGAGAGATTCTTTAAATTCCCCTCTAATATATATTCTATTCTCTATGCTTTTGCAGAAAACCGAAAGGGAAAGTTGTCAATTTTCTGGTTTCGGTTGGACTGTACAGAATGCTACTTTTCAAAAGAAGAAACACTTAAAATTACGTCGACAGTCCCTTTAAAAGGGCCAAAAAAAAGAGGCAGAAGTCCAAAGGAGTTACGTTGTGAATTACAAGACAGAGAGAGAGAGTATATTTTAGCCACAGCGCTCGGCCCCCTAGCCGCACCGCTTGATCCAGAAAGTGTCTTGACATATCCTAACCATAAAATAAATACTAATCTCTCTCTTTCTTGTAATTAACGCGGCAAGCGCGTGTAACTCATTTCGGCAACTGCTGAAAAAAGACACCGATGAGAGCACTATAGTAAATGTATAATGTATATATATGAATATACACATTTTACAGTGTAAGTTCACCCCACCCTTCTCACAGTTTTTCTTTGAGTTTGCCGAAATAGTGTTCTTTTCAAAATTTGGTGATTTATGGTCGCGTGTTGCCGCACGTATAAGAACAAACTTTTAGAGAAATACAAGTTTTTGTTTTAACAGAAAATGTAAAATTTTCTTAGTTTCAAATTCTATTATAAAGGCACAATTGAGATCAATTTTAATAAAAGTTAAACGTACAATGATAGGAACTGTATAATTCCAAACGCATTACTTGGTTCTATGGTTGGAAAATCAAGAAGTTTAAGCGTTTTTGTGCAAAGATAGATAGATTGGTTAGACAAATAAATAGATAGAGAAATTAACAGATAGACAAATAGACAGATAGATTGACAGATAAATATATATAGAAATAGACAGATAGACAGATAGACAGATAGACAGATAAACAGATAGACAGATAGATTCAGATAGACAGATAGACAGATAGACAGATAGACAAATAGACAGATAGACATATAGATCCAGATAGATAGATAGACAGATAGACAAATAGACAGATGGATCCATATAGACAGATAGACAGATAGATCCATATAGATAGATAGAAAGATAGCTAGAAAAACTATTGGTTGAAAATGAGGCGTGAAGTCCCTGAATTGGGTTGGAACGGTATAAGTCACCCCAGTAAACCAGGGAAACCGTTCAAACCATTTTTCTCAGGAAAATATAGTGAACAAAAAGATGGAAAATCAATTCTTGGAAATTGTTTCTGTTTTTAAATAAAACCCGGCCTGGAAAGTTCTGGAGTAACTTCTCTTTTGCAATTGTAGTTATATTTCTAAAAGAATATTTTTATGACATGACGCTTATTATACTTTTCTTAAAACTATATTGAATGCTTGTTTAATAGTACTGTACACTGAGTGTACAATATCATATAAACTTCCAGCAGACACTGTTTTATGTGTTAATACATTTATCGAGCGGCATGTACGAGTTTGTATTTTATTTTAGTCTATACGTCCCATTTGTAGTCCTGAATAGTTTCCAGAAGACAAACATTAGTCCTCCGTCCTCTTTATTCTTCTCAAACCTCCCTTAATAAATTCTTACGAGGCTGTTAGGAAGTTCCACCCCCATATTTTATCACAACTTTTAATTGTTGCTCAATCTTTCAGCATTTTCTCTTGGATAGAACTAAAATTCAACTTTTGCGGATTTACAAATTTTTCGTAGATTTCCAAAAGTTAACGAAAATCAAAATTTTTTGCTAACAATTTTATGTAATTCTGAGCATCCATAAACCTTCCCTGGGGTCATTTGAAGCCCCGTAAAAAAATTGGACCCGATCCGTTGCAATGAGTAAGAATTATGCTAAGCCTGTTTCAAGAACTAAGCGATTTGTTAAAAAGCTAACATTAATATTTAAATCTTTACATACGATCTCAAGGAATTATATTTCCACATCAAAGAATGATTTATATAATCTGAGTGGTGAACCATCTTACAAATATGCTTGAGTATTGTAGGTATGCCTGATATGCTCTGATATGCTCTGATATGCCTATAAAAAGTAATCACTAGATCTAGAGTAGGCTGATGCCACAAATCAGTATCCAACTTAAACGCCATAAACACAAAAAAAGAAAAATTTTAAATGATACAAAACAGATATGTTGTTGCTTAATTCTAGGATATATTGTTTTTAACTCTAGGATATATTGTTTCTTTTCTAGAATATATTGGTTCTTAACTCTAGGATATATTGTTTTTTAACTCTAGGATATATTGTTGTTTAATTCTAGGATATATTGTTGTCTAATTCTAGGATATATTGTTTCTTAATTCAAGGATATATTGTTTCTTAATGTTCCCTATAGCCGGCCATAATCTAACTTTTTTTAAATCAGAAAAAAAATTTCTTTCAAAATTTCTAAATTTTTTCCAAAGGGCAACGCACACATTTGCGTTTTAAAGATATATTTTCATTAACTTTTAGGATCTAATATCAATATTATTATATAACTTTGATAAAAAAAATATTTAGTAAATTCATTGATTTTAAAATATTTTAAATGGAGATCTGATTTTAGCGCCTTTTTAGTAAATTTGTCTGTCAAGGCTAGTATGTCAAGGTATATTGGTTGGTGTTTTTTTAAATTCATTCATTCATTTATTCCTCTCATCCTTCTCCTCATCTTTCGTTTCATTCTCTCCTCATCCTTCTCCTCATCCTTTTCCCTCATCCTTCTGCTTTTCCTTCTCATTCTCCTTATCTTTTTCTTTTCCTTCTTCTTCTCCCTATTCTTCTCCTTCTCCTTCTCCTTATTTTTCTCCTTCTCCTTATTTTTCTCCTTATCCTACTCTTTCTGCCTATCCTTCTCCTTATCCTCCCCCTTATTCGTCTTATTATCCTTCCCTTATTCTTTTCCTTTTTCTTTCTCCTTATCACTCTCCTTCTCCTTATCCTTCTCCTTATCCTAATCCTTATCCATCTCCTTCTCCTTCTACTTATCCTTCTTCTTATCCTTATCCTTATCCTTATCCTTATCCTTATCCTTATCCTTATCCTTATCCTTATCCTTTTCTTCTCCTTCTCCTTAGACTTCTCCTTCTCCTTTCCTTTCTTCTCCTTCTCCTTCTTTTTCTTCTTCTCCTTCTCCTTCTCTGTCTCCTTCTCCTTCTCCTTATCTTTCTCCTTATTCTTCTCCTTCTCCTTATCTTTCTCATTTTTCTTATCCTTCCTTTCTTCCTTCCTTACATCCTTTTATCCTGCCTTACATCCTTTCATAATTCTTCTCAACCATAACAGTTTTATAACCGTATATTAAACCGTAATTATATTTTCATTACTCTTTACCTTCTACTCTTAATAAATTGTTATATCCTTCTGTCATAAGGAGCCCTTTAATAGTTTGATAATCAATGCTTTGGGTTTGGTTAAGAAATATTTATTTATTTGCATTATATAAAATAATACTTTTTGTTGATACAAAACATATGCCAACAATTGGACGATTTTTACTTGATAATTGGAATGTTTTTACGTATTTATAAAGAACTTGCATAATATGCTGGGATGGGGTGTATTTACAAAAATGTGTAGATATACTTGATTATAATTGTTCTGCTGTCATCGAATTGAATTGAATGAAATTTTGCCCGTTTGTCTTACTTTTTGACCCTATGTCGTTTTACCCTTTGTCGCGTTGTTTACTGTTTGTCGTTTGACCCTAGGTCGTTTGACTCTATGCGGTTTTACGCTATGGCATTTGACCATATGTCGGTGAATCCATGCAGACTGCAGAGTTTCTATAAACATAGAAATGACAAATGTCGTCCTTTCAATTTACTACTTAGTGAAAGATAAGTTTAAGTTTCCTAGGCTTTTAGGGCGCTTACTATTAAGATTGGTTATTATTATTGGTTATTACTGTACTAAGATTTTTTTTTCATTGAAATTCATTCGTCTTACTATTTTAATGTGTGCCAACTCAGAACTAAAAAAGTTTAAAAGTGTTGGGAAAAAATTATTCAAAAATCAAAACCAATCTTAAACGTGAAGCGTTTCCCAACAACTGAAAAGGAAGGACCGAGCACCCTAAATTCCTTGTATCTAAATATATACAAATGTTTCCCTGTTCTCAGCTCGGCATTGAAATCTCCGTTAAACCGTTGAAATAACTAGAAGATAGATAGATGGACAGATAGTGGGATATTTAGGTAATTACACTTACTTGTAAAGTGACCACAGAGACCTAAATCCATTTTTTACGATTTCACCAATGGCCGAAGCCTGTCACCACAACTCTGGGTCCAGGCCACTCCTCCTTCTTCTCCTTTACAATATGGCGGCCTGAATAGTTCAACTTTCAACCGTTATGGGGCGCTATAAGTAAGCCGGTTTGAGCGGGCAAGGGGGGCCGGGAGGAAATGGGTAGATGGGAAAGGTAGAGGGAATTCAGAGGCGTAGTCAGAGGGGGAGCCAAGGGGGCTAAGACCTCCCTGGACTAGTGAAATCTATGGATTTCAGGTGGTGTTCAGGCCCCAAAGGGTGCTGAGCCCCTCTAGGATATATTGTATCTTAATTCTAGGATATATTGTTTCTTATTTCTAAGATATATTGTTTCTTAATTCTAGGATATATTGTTTCTTAATTCTAGGNGAGAAATTCCTGACTACGCCACTGAGGGAATTATTGGAGTTCAAAAAGGGAATAGTAGAGGATGGTTATATTTAGTTTAATATAAGGATTAATACAATAACACTAACTAATAATATGAAATAGATTTAATCAAAACTTAGTATTTGCTTTAAGAGAAAATCGGGGGGTCTCCTATGAAAACCTGTGGGCTCCAATGAAATAGGCGATTATTCGGTTAAAAGCTGGGAATTTTCTATAACAAATAGGGAGTCCCCAATGAAACAGAAAAGAAAATCTGGGTGTCTCCGATGGAACCCTTGTCGTGTCCGTTGAACGCCGGAGGAGGAGGACGGGGGGAGGGGGGACTAAGTTTACGTTAGGGATTGAATACCTCCTTTGAGCTAGGATTTTCACGAATTCAGGGGTGGGGGCTAAGCCCCCATGCCCTGTCTATTGTCTCTACGCCTCTGGTTTAAGGAAAAAATAAAATAATACAAAAGGAAAAGATAAAGAGAGCTAGCTTCCAAAGGAAATGAAGAAAATAATATGAATACGATGTTGACTTATGTTCCGTCCAGAGCTCTTCAGGTTTGATGAACTAAAGACGACAAACCAAACTTAATGTAATGATTCTCTAGATATTCTTAGATATATTCTCCGCAAAACAAGCAGCTGTATCACAGCCCGCATTTAAAAATTACGAATATTCAAAAATATTTCATCTTGTTTAGAAAACAATTAAATTTTGTCGAATGGAAGATGGAGAATCATGAATTAAATGGTTTTAGATTACCTCCATCAGCCCATGGGGACAAACTTACAAAAGAAGAATTTGAATGAGAATAAATGTGTCTCCTGTGAGTATTTGGAATCATCTTTTAACAATTAAAATCCGATTATGTGCGATAGTGTTGGAACGAAATGAAGGAGTATCGACGTATTTATTGGTCTCCAGGGTGAGACTGCCCTGGAATTCACTGAATTAATGTAAATTCTTGCCCGCCCCCTTGCCCGCCTCTGCCCCTGTCAGATAGACAAGCAAAGATTTGACTTCCTATCAGAACAATTACTGCTAAATGTTCTGCGTCCCAATGGGGAGAAGACCATTATGATTTTAGATATATTTTCCGGATTTTTGGCATTCTTAAAACCCACCACGCCCCCCTTCAGCCCCCTCCCACTGAGCAGAGGCCCTATCGCCTTCTTTAACCCCTCCCCCCCATCCTTCCTATATCTAATACAATAAAAATATCTGGAAGTTTTTGATCTTGATAAACATCCAAGAATGTTTAAGTTTGTAAATATTTGGGATCACATTGTAAATCTAGCAATTCCTTTCAAATTAAATGCAGAATTCCAGAGTATCCTTTTCCAATAATTGACAATGGCATCTCATTACTACTAAAAGACAAATGGTGTTTTTTTCGTAGAAGTATTTAAACTTTCTGATTTAGGTCATTGTAACTTTAACTTTCTGATTGAACTTTTTTAAAAGAAGCCTTTTTTACTAATAGAAGAGTTAAATTACGATTTTTAAGTATTTTACATTGCTTTTTTGATATCTGAAGTGCACGCAGAACAAATAAGTTATTATCACATTTTTCTAAGATTTGGTATAAATGTTTTCTGAAGGGTTGTTAATTTTCCATCAAATTCGTATTCATGGTTTGAAGCAAAGAAAAAATGTAATCGTAGTAGTATATAAATCAATGCTATAGTTTTGCTAAAAAAACTTTTACAGTCTGCAAATTATAATTGAAAAAGTCAATTTTATTCAATATTTCTAAAAAATGTGCAGATATATTTTAAATTTCCTACTTTCGTCAAAAGTTTTAACTTCAAAGTATTGATTTACTGAGACTATGACATTAACCTTTATTACTTATAAAATGTTTTAAATTATGCTTAAAATGATTTATCCTGAAATGATTTTTTAAATGTCATTTTTGTAGTAAATTGCTAGCAATAGTTTATTTTCTCCGACCAAAAATAAAAATGGTCAGTTTTTGAAAGAAATAAAAATACGAGAAAAAAATATGTCGCATTTGTTCATAAAACTCATACATGCACTGAGTGACTAGGAAATATATCAAGGGGAGGAGGAGGCCAGAGGAGAGGATAAGGCCGGAAGAGGAGGGTTGAGATCAGGAGGAGGGAGGGCATGAGGGCCAGAGAAAGGGTGGGAGTAGGTAGGTGGAGGTGGAGGGGAAGGTAGAAGGTCAGGTGGAGTAAGAGGTGGAAGGGGAGGAGGCCAGGGGAAAGGGAGGGATGTCAGTGGGGTTAGAGGGTTAGGGGTGTAAGATGTGGAGAAATTTATTAAAATTCCTAATATCCATTATACATTACCAGGACCAGGATTCTAACAGAGAGGTTGCATTGTGCAGAGGGTTTCAGAGTTTAATTCTCAACTAAATTATTTATACAGTAACAAACTGATTATACGTATCCACTACAGAATGCACAGTGCACATGTTACACGAGTTTATGATAGCATTATTAATTAGAATAGAAAAATAGGTTATTTTCAAGAAAAAATAATTTGTATGACGAAACCGCAAAATCTAAATTTCTGGTTTCAGGGTACTCATTCTATTTTACTCAAAGGAACTGTAAGCGTAATTTCACGTGACCTTTCATGGGAAGATGTCAATGACTGATTCACAACGGCACCCTTAAAATAAATTTGATTTAGATATCGGTGTTGGTAATTTTAAACCCCGATTATTTTAAAATGTGGGATCTTTAAAAAAGGGATTTGCGCGTTTCTAACGCAGAAAAATATATAGGAATTGCCAAAATTTAACACTTTTAAACCTAGAAAAACGAAAATATCTTCCACATTATTGACCAGATAAAGATTTTAATGGTACTGATGTGAGGGTCACTTTAAACTACGGTTTCAGTTTAGAGAATTTATTCTCCCATTGTTGTCTACACAGTACACAGTACACACACAAACAAAGGATTACTGCCGATAACTTGAAGGGAAAGAGAATAGAATATATTTTATTTATTTATTTCGTAAACGTACACAATTTAAATAATTGGTACAATTAAACAGAAGAAAAAAGAACTATAAGAGTATATATCAAAAATAAACACAAATACAAGAAATCATACTGTAATTAGGTCGTGCACATAAAATTAATAATATCGTCAATCTCAGCTTGGTCAAATCCATTGATAACAATCTTATTGTTTTTTTTTTGCAGAAATTAGCTCATTTAAAAATGGAATCCTCCATTCTTCTTCCAAGGGTATTTCTTGAAATATCATACATTTTTTTACAATACGTTTGTCGATAATATTCAAATCTTTGTTGCATTTGTCTGCAATATTTCTCAAATTTTAAAAGATTTATCAAAAGTCTAATACAAATTTTTGACGAATTATATTAGAGTGGAATTTAGAAATCCTTCGGTATGAATTTTGTCAGTTCCTTTCAGCCTGAAAGGGAGTTCAAAGTGTACAAATCATGTAAATGTTCGCAAATTATATGCAGATAGAGTACATTAATACAGTATGTTCCCTAGACTATCCATTTCAATTTCGAATTTTTTAAAGCTGTTAAATAAACTTTATAAAATGAATTCGGTGAATAAAACCATCATTTGATTTATAGTTATAATGGAAAATCATTGTTTGCAAAGTGAAAGGCATAGAGTCTAAGTGAAATGATCATTGGTCAATTATGAAACCAGCCTTTTGGTTTTCTTTTAATATTAATTTTAGATTTTCTATAAAATGTTGTTCCAGGGCCCAAAATGTTATATAGCACAAATATGTGAAGTACACCTGCAGTATGGAAACAGTACAACAAAATGGCCGTTTTATACTTTTTCTAGTAAATTCCACTCTAATATATATTCTATTCTCTTTGCTTGAAGGTTACGCATATTAGTCCTAGAACTAAAGAGCTAAAACAACAAAAAAGTAAAACTCCAAGTTGATCGTCAAATTAAGATGTGCAATCAAAATCTACCAAAAACTTACATTTTAAAAACGTGAGTGGTGGAAATATCTTTTTTGAGTTTTAAACTATAAAATTGCATTCTAAGATACAATGAAACAGTTGTTTCTAACATAAAATGATGGAAACATTCAAATTTTATTTTGTAAAACCATGAGTTCTATTTTCCAACCGAGTTTACTCATTTGAACCGAGATGAACTCTCTCTGCATTCCTCTAAATTCTGTCTAGGTTTTATAAGGCACACTAGGCGCAACACAAGCTTTTCTGAGAAGGGAGGCGACAGTTTTGGTTAAAACTTGGAAACTGTTATTTGAAGGAGGGGGTCGAATTAGGGGGGGGGGTAATCAATCGTCCTAGAGTTAAATGTTCAATTCTAACTGAGGTATGTAAAACGGATCTTTACTTATATATTTCTATAACTCGGAAAGGAATTTGCAACAAACTCTGGTTTTTAAATTCATATATCTTTACACCCCTTTTTCGCAGACCTTTTATATTTCAACCTATGAATTCTGATGCATCAAGAAATCTAAGTTTGAAATATCAACGGTTCACACCATCAGATTGCAAAGATACAGGGTAAATTTGAGTTGGTGGAAAAGACTCAATTCCTTTTACTAGAAAAACAAGCTTCTAAGAGTTTAAGTTGCAAACTGTGCACAGTCCAGTCGTCAAATGTTTGGCTCTTCAGTGACCTATGAGCACAATATAAAAAGACAGCTATACAATACATAAACAGATTTTCAAAAGGAACCGAAACATGTTCAAGCAGGCAGACCTTAACACATCCACTATATTTCCAAACAAACTGTAACAAATCCAAACGATGTTGTTCTGTGTTCCGTTAAAGTCTTTTCGATAAGGTTGCGTGAATGTTTAGCTCGGTCTATTTACTACATATCTGTAATCTGTAATCGCATGATTGGCTGGATGGATTTCAATCAAATTAGATGGTTTCATGGATGGTTGGTTTGATGTATCAGTTTATAGATAACAAGGAAAACATAAAACAATCTTCTTTTTTTTCAAAAAACGTAAAAATTATACTTTTCTTTGATAGCTATGTGTAAAAAAGAGCATATTGATTGAATAAAAAAAGAATTTCTTTTTAATTTGCTGAACGTTGCTTACTATTTACAATTTTTTGTATTTGTTGAAGAAAGATTAAATATTTAATTCTGCATATTATTTCCTAAAAGGAAAGTTACTAACATGAAGAATATTAGTATTCAAGGTAAAATGGGGTTTAAATATTGAATATGGGGACAATGAGATGGTTTTTACAGAATTGTTGGATACTTGGATATTTGGATATTCGGATATTTGGATATTTGGATATTCGGATATTTGGATATTTGGTTTGTTTATTTGATTTGTTGCATTGCTTGTAATTAAGAAATCTGGCTGACTGGATGAATTGCTAGCTAGAGGGTTGGATGACTGGATGAATTGCTAGCTAGAGGGTTGGATGACAGGGTGAATTGTTAGCTATAGGGTTGGATCACTGGATGAATTGCTAGCTAGAGGGTTGGATGACAGGGTGAATTGCTAGCTAGAGGGTTGGATGACAGGGTGAATTGCAAGCTAGAGGGTTGGATGATAGGGTGAATTGCTAGCTAGAGGGTTGAATCGCTGGATGAATGGATGGATTACCAGCTAGAAGAATGACAGAGCGAATGTTTAGCTAGCTATCAAGAAGTATGAATTGTTGGTTAAATGAATTGCTAGCTACGAACCAAAGGATGGTTTGTTGAATTGATGAATTGCTAGCTACAAACCAAAGGATGGTTTGTTGAATAGATGAATTGCTAGCTACAAACCAAAGGATGATTTGTTGAATAGATGAATTGAAAGCTGTGAACCAAAGGATGGTTTGTTGAATTGATGAATTGCTAGCTGCGAACCAAAGGATGGTTTGTTGAATTGATGAATTGCTAGCTGCGAACCAAAGGATGGTTTGTTGAATTGATGAATTGCTAGCTGCGAACCAAAGGATGGTTTGTTGAATTGATGAATTGCTAGCTGCGAACCAAAGGATGGTTTGTTGAATTGATGAATTGCTAGCTGCGAACCAAAGGATGGTTTGTTGAATTGATGAATTGCTAGCTGCGAACCAAAGGATGGTTTGTTGAATTGATGAATTGCTAGCTACGAACCAAAGGATGGTTTGTTGAATTGATGAATTGCTAGCTACGAACCAAAGGATGGTTTGTTGAATAGATGAATTGCTAGCTGTGAACCAAGATATGGTTTGTTGAATAGATGAATTGCTAGCTGTGAACCAAAGGATGGGTTGTTGAATAGATGAATTGCGAGCTGCGAACCAAAGGGTGGTTTGTTGAATATATAAATTGCTAGTTGCGAACCAAAAAATGGTTTGTTGAATTGATGAATTGCTAGTTGCGAACCAAAGGATGGTTTGTTGAATAGATGAATTGCTAGCTACAACCCAAAGGATGATTTGTTGAATTTATGAATTGCTAGCTGCGAACCAAAGGATGGTTTGTTGAATATATAAATTGCTAGCTGCAAACCAAAGGATGGTTTTTTAAATAGATGAATAACTAGCTTCAAACCAAAGGATGGTTTGTTAAATAGATGAATAACTAGCTTCAAACCAAAGGATGGTTTGTTAAATAGATGAATAACTAGCTTCAAACCAAAGGATGGTTTGTTGAATTGATGAATTGCTAGCTGCAAACCAAAGGATGGTTTGTTGAATTGATGAATTGCTAGCTGCGAACCAAAGGATGGTTTGTTGAATTGATGAATTGCTAGCTGCGAACCAAAGGATGGTTTGTTGAATTGATGAATTGCTAGCTGCGAACCAAAGGATGGTTTGTTGAATTGATGAATTGCTAGCTGCGAACCAAAGGATGGTTTGTTGAATTGATGAATTGCTAGCTGCGAACCAAAGGATGGTTTGTTGAATAAATGAATTGCTAGCTGCGAACCAAAGAATGGTTTGTTGAATTGATGAATTGCTAGCTGCGAACCAAAGGATGGTTTGTTGAATAGATGAATAGATGAATACAAGGTTAGGTGGGTGCCGGGTGGTCCTATTTACAATTTAACACCTTGTAAAAATTTCAATTCTTCTCTTTCTATAATTTCAGCAATATAATCAAAACCAGAAAATATCATCAATTTTAATAAAATCTTGGGTTTGGGGTACACTCTCAATACCCCTTATTAACCCTCCCGCCCCCCTTCAACCTTAGCACCCCCTCCCCCTTCAAACCCCCTTTCATATTCTTGGTGGTCTCCCCATAAGCTTATAATTATTCGCAGAAAATTATAAAAATTAGTGTCTTTACCTAGATAATTGTTTACAAAACATTGGAGATAATTTGGAATTTTCTTGTTGAAAACTTGGTGGGAGGAGGTGGTATTTATTGAAGAGTAAAATCTAAGTTCCAGATAATTTGTAAATTGGTTCCATCGTGAAAAGAAGTTTAATCAGAAAATATTAGGATGAGATTGAAAATTGGACAGACGTTTTTCACAAGTTTAAAGGGACTGTTAACTTAATTTCAAGTCACCCTCCATGCAAAGATTGCAATGACCGATTCACAACGTTACCCTTTACATTTTAGTCCGTCGTTTTTTTGATTTAAAAGGTGTTTATTTCAGCGAGATTTTCATTGCTTCTAATTAACAAGAAATGGGCAAGTCACTTTCGAAAAGCACTCGCAAATGAAAATAAACAGTTTGAAGAAAAAAAAACATTGATATCTAATATATACTTGATCAGACAAAGCTTTTAAGGGTACCGTTGTAAATCGTGCACATTGACATCTTTGCATGTAGGTCCCTTGAAATTACGCTTACTGTCCCTTTAATGAATATGTATTTGATCTAAACCCTATAAAATGGTTGCTTGTAAACAGTATTAAAGGGACTGTCGACGTAACTTTAAATGACCTTCCATTTAAAGAGTGAAATGCCTGATACCAGAATATCAGCATTCCTGGATATTAGAATATCAGGATAACTGGATATTAGAATATCAGGATACCTGGATATTAGGATATCAGGATACCTGGATATTAGNGATACCTGCAGATACCTGGATACCTGAATACCTGAAAACCTGGATATTAGTTTACAGCTCAGGATACCAGGATACCTGGATACTAGGATAGCAGGATACCTGCAGATACCTGGATACCTGAATACCTGAAAACCTGGATATTAGTTTACAGCTCAGGATACCAGGATACCTGGATACTAGGATAGCAGGATACCTGCAGATACCTGGATACCTGAATACCTGAAAACCTGGATATTAGTTTACAGCTCAGGATACCAGGATACCTGGATACTAGGATAGCAGGATACCTGCAGATACCTGGATACCTGAATACCTGAAAACCTGGATATTAGTTTACAGCTCAGGATACCAGGATACCTGGATACTAGGATAGCAGGATACCTGCAGATACCTGGATACTTGAACACCAGGAAACCTGGATATAGTAAAATATTAGAATACCAAGATATAAGACTGAATATGTATACACAGACTTTAATCTTGAGGTCGTCCACAAAATATTCTCTCCTGAATCACTTTGTAAAAAGGAACTTCAATTACTCGTCTCAAACTACATTGTTCTAACCTCTATATCTTTGCAACTGAATGGTGTACACCTTTGATATTTCAATTTAAAGCAGAATTCAAAGTTTGAAATATCAAAGGTTCGCGCTATCAGGTTGCAGACGTATAAGGATTAAAAACTTAGAGTGTGAGACAAGTAATTAGTTTCTTTGTGCAAAGAAATGCAATCTTCATTTTAAAATATACTTCATTGTCTCCCTTCTGCCAAACATTATTCTATGCACAAATATTACCCATAAATATCTCCTATCTGATCATAAAAATACTCAATTGGTTATGCTAAATGCCCTTCTCCATTATTCAAAACTAGTTTCCCCCCCTCTCTCCATCCCTCTAAACTAGTTCCCCCCCCCCCACATGAAGTATTTTGCTAATTATTTTATGATGTCTCGGATACCACTCCGCCTATCTGTGGTAATAAATATTTTCTAAATTCCTTCAAATTCTTTGTCACAAGGATCTATACTTTTCATTCATATTCATCTACATTATTCATTTATATTCATCTACACTATTCATTTATATTCATCTACATTATTCATTCATGTTCATCTTTATTATACATTTATATTTATCTACATTATTCATTTATATTCATCTATATTATACATTTATATTCATCTACATTATTCATTTATATTCATCTATATTATACATTTATATTTATCTACATTATTCATTTATATTCATCCTTATTTTTCATTTATATTTATTTACGTTATTCATTTATATTCATCTATATTTTTCATTTGTATTTATCTACATTATTCATTTATATTCATCTACACTATTCATTTATATTCACCTACATTATTCATTCATATACATCTTTATTATACATTTATATTTTTCTACATTATTCATTTATATTCATCTATATTATACATTTATATTCATCTACATTATTCATTTATATTCATCTATATTATTCATTCATATTCATCTATATTATTCATTTATATTCATCTATATTGTACATTTATATTTATCTACATTATTCATTTATATTTATCTACATTATTCATTTATATTTATCTACATTATTCAATTATATTTATCTACATTATTCATTCATATTCATCTACACTATTCGACAGTCATATTCATATTCATCTATATTATTCATTTATATTCATCTATTTTATTCGTTTACATTCATCTATTTTATTCGTTTATATTCATCTATATTAATCATTTATATCAATCTATATTATTCATTTATATTCATCTATATTATTCATTCATATTATTCTCTATTATTCATTTATATTCATCTATATTGTACATTTATATTTATCAACATTATTCATTCATAATCATCTACACTATTCGACAGTCATATTCATTTTCATCTTTATTATTAATTTATATTCATTTATATTATTCGTTTATATTCATCTACGTTATTTATATTCATCTAGATAGAATATTGTTCTATTGAAATAATACATCTTAACAATGTACAATTAATGGGTTTCAGAAATGTAAAGGCTTGAATTAGAAAGCATAAAATTATAAGAATTCTAAATTTAAAAAGAATTGTCATTGGCATTCTTTATTGAAGTTAAAAACTAGTATTAATTTCTAATAGTAATGATAATTTTCTAAATTAAAAATAAAACGATATTGTTTCAATTTCTTTTGTATCTATATATTTTTTTAAATATTTTTTTTGAGTATGTAACCTGTTCTAAAAAGTAATTGTAATTTAAAAAATATAGTATCTTGTTTTTGATTTATATTTTTTTTAAACTTCCTTATCTTTTTGTTACAAATAAGGACATTTTGTTAAAAAATAAAATGTTTTAAGTTTCGTAAATTTGTAAACTATGGGGGATTATAGTTTACAGGCTTTCTAGGAATTAATATAAGTTTCATTATCCATTAACCATTATTAAGTTACAGTTAAAATGAAATATATATTCAATTTTGATTTCAGACATTAAAATACATGCAACCCAACGTTGAGCAGTGTTCAAAAAAACTATTTAAAATGTTAGAATTTTAAACATGACAAACAGAATAGGATGAAAAGAAAATTGATTAAAGGTGCTGTTGGACCTTTCTTCATTTCGAACCCCGTCGAGAGCACGCTAGACCAAACCCCTATGTTGTAAGCACAAGGCCCTATCCTCTTAATTTAACCGAAACTCGACCCGTAAAAACTCATTTATTCTCCACGATAGAGTTACAACCAGCCCTTTTAATGCATTTATGCATATTTCGCAGATTTAGCGGTTTGCCTTGGCGCATTTTAATGGTTCCGCCAGGATCAGCCAATGAGAGAGAGTGGTTTCAATCTTTGTCTGGGATTGGTTGGAACTCTCGGTCCATCAACGATTATGACAGCATGGGTGCATTGTATGCTAGGCAATCAATTCTGTGGCACAAAAGGTCAGAATTCTGTCACAACAGATCAATGCTTGTCGAATCTAAACTATTGAAATAATGAAAACAAATTGATTGCAGATCAATAGAAACAGGATACCTGGATACTAGGAT
>NW_019397597.1:34109-84451 GCF_000591075.1 Eurytemora carolleeae | reverse complement strand
GGGAGTAATTATTAATAAATCTAGAAAGACAAGAAAATAAAATAGAAGAAAAGTTAAAAAATTTAAATGGAAATATGAAGCAAATAAAAACTATGCATAATCAATAATCATGTAAAAGGAAGAAGATTATCCAAAGAAATGCCACAAAGCGATAATCATTGGAAATTTTCCAGGTAAAATTCGCTTTATTTATGAAGAACGTGTTCATCGCGATGTTCAGAGTATTTTTTTTTTGCAAGAATAGTTTAAGATGAAAAAAATTAAAGCATAAAATCATTTTTAACGACTGTACATTGGGCTTCCGCCACTCCTTAATAACATGTTTTCAAAAAATTAATATAATATACTGATTATTTAACAATATTATACTAGCGTGATTATTTTATTGAATAGTTCCTTGAATTCGTATTTTTAATGGAACTAACGGGAAAATAACTTCATACATTGGCAAACTGTATAAATAGTTAAATAGTTATATATACAAAGTATTTTACAAGAAATAACGATGAACAGTAAAATAATTTATTATTGGTTTAATAAGTATTAAAGTTAAATTATTGTATTGTATATACGCCTGACCTACGAATAATAGGTATTTTGGTAATTGTTATGCACAATAAAAGAGGCGGGAAAATGCCTATTATGCTGGGAACCCAGGGTTATATAGGATATATTATATGCTTCCTTACTGCTTATAACAATAACTTAAACTGGAAGGGGGGAAGGGGAGAAACGAATTATAGGAAGGAAGGGTAAAAATAAAAAGAATTAAAGATGAAAAAGATGAAAAATATGAAAAAAATGAAAAAGAAGAAAAAGATGAAAAATATGAAAAAGATGAAAAATATGAAAAAGTTGAGGAAGACGAAAAAAAGAAAAAGAAGAAAATAAAGAAAAAGATGAAAAAGTTAAATAATAATATAAAAAAGATAAAAAAGAAGAAAAAGATGAAATAGATGAAAAAGAAGAAAAGAAGAAAATAAAGAATAGATAAAAAAGATTATGAAACTTAAAAAAGAAGGAAAAGAAAGATGATGGAAAAATGAGAAGGATTTAAGAGGAGTCTATAAAATGCACTTTGAGAGAAGGACCTCCCGAATTGTCGGCTCTGTTTATCTGTTTGTCTGTTTGTCTGTTTACACGCTGGTTTGTCATTTTGTCATCATTTGTCACATTTCTCTTGGCGGGATGCAAGACCACACAATTTTTGAAATGNGGGGGTATGCCCATTGTACACAAAACTATTTAATATATAATCAATTTACAGCTAGAGCTATAGGATACTGCTATAGAACTGAACTGAACTCACAATAAGAAGAAAGTTTATCATTTTTTATTGAGAAAAAACGGGATACATCAGCAAATGTATTCCTTGTTTAAATTTAGGTTGGGTTGGCAAATAATACTTTCTTGATAGACCAGGGCCGAGCGCTGCAAGCGTTGTGACCTAAGATATTGAATAGCATGCCACATAATTCTGACCATATGTAGAAGAAAAAAATAAGAGAACTATTCATAATTGGATTGCAAAAAAATTTTCTTTCGTTAAAACCGAATTATTTTATTCTAGAGATACTTGCTATTATTCCAGAATCCATATAGCTAAAAAAATGTGACCTATACTGACTTTCAATAGTTTTTTTTTTGGGGGGGGGAGGAATTGCCCCAAGTTGAACTGAGTGTGAGAAAAGTGCTCGTATTGTTCACTTCAATTAGTTTATGGCGGTCTTCACATACTAGAACATAGATACCGACATTTTGTAAACAGTCACACAGAATGGTTCACACACAAGTGCAGACAGATTTAACGCTAATTATTATTTATTAATATTAATTAATAATATATTTATTATCAGTTGTACTCAAACTAAAGTTTTACAACCATTTTATCTCCTTCTGACAATCTAGTGCCCACCCGCCCAAAACTTTAAAATGAAAGTAATATGATTTTGGTTTGCAGATGGTTTTGTGCGATAATGTTTAGTTTGTTTAAGTTCACATTGGGTTTCAATATGGCCCCCGTCAGTGCGCAAGATTGAGAGGTTGCCGCGCTCACAACTCAATTTTTCAAAGAAACCAATCAAGCCTAAGCCCAAGATTGGTCGGAGCCCAATCACAGCTCGGCCCGCCATTGGTCGAAAACATTTTGGTGGATTTTGTTGGTCGAAGAAAAGATTGGGTTCTCAGGAACCAGCAGAGCTATCTTATAAACTTAAATTTATTCCGTTTTTTGTTTTTAAATTGATTTTTCTCCTAACAGACAAAAAAGCCAGATAATCCTCTTTTGATATTTTAATACTTCACAGAAATGCGAATTTTCCCGCAAATTTGTTCACAGATTCATATTTTTAAAAATCTAACCGAAAGGAAAACATTTTTCGTGCAAGTTTTTAATCATGATCCCGCAGATTTCTTAATTAATAATCCTAAAAAGTAAAATAATACTCTCCGAGGGGAAATGTCGAGGGAAATAATTAATTTAAAATTTTACTATTTTCAAAGCACGCTAATATTAAGTAAATGTGTTCATAAACACGAAAGGTAGGAATGAATATCACACAAAAAGGTTGCGTGAGTTTGTTTTTTTGGTGTTAATTGCTGAAACACATGAACGAAAAAATTGAATTAACCATAACTTAAAATTGAGACATTCTTTTGATCATAAAAAAATCTTTTTAAAAAAAGTAAAAAAACTTTTAGATTCAAAGATTAGTACAAAAACTGTAGCGTTGCCAAATGTGTTTGAACTTTGAAATAATTTCCAAAATGAGATAAATTTTGAAATGTAATCATGTATAAATATACACATGTGGGGCTTTAGCACTATATTATACAGAACCTAACTAACAAACCCATAGCACAAGGTTCCAAGGTACCTATCCAGGTATCTTCCCGACTGCCTGTCTATCTATCTATCCAGGTATCTGCCTGACTGCCTGTCTATGCATCTATCCAACTAAATTCTTATTTCATTTCTTTATCTGGACTCCGCATCTATATTTCAATTTGAAGTGTATAGTCTGTGCACGACTCTAGATATATCTACCTATTTACTTTTAAACCTGCAGAGGGAAATCTGGGGGGAGGGGGGGTTGGCGACGATGATTTCCCCCCTTTCCAGAATCCCAACGCCCTCCATCATGAAAACTTAAGATAACAAAATGAAAAACATTTATATATAACTAGGGTATCAAGTCTCACACAAAATGTTGGCCCCATTTGGTTCAGCCGTTTAAATTTTTATTGAATACAAACAAACAGACAAAAGTAATAATTTTTTGTTTTGTTTTATGTGTCCGATCATAACTCTTGACCGATTTGCCGATTTCGATAAAACCATGACAATGTTCTTAGTTTGTTTTACAAATTTATATTGAGTTGGTGGAATTTTGTAGGAGAATTTTCAGGCAAAGCTGGGTTCCTTCGCTAATTATAAATAGATTTTTTTTTTACAGCAAATTTTCCCTCCATTTTTAAATAAGAAAGTGCTTCGGTCATATAGAAATAAATGATAGGTTTAGCTGGCCAAACGGCTGGACCAAATTGGCTGACATTTTTTGAGGGAACCCATGGTTACCCGAAGGGTAACATAGGCTACAAAAATAAAAAAAACTTAAAATTTAATATTTTTTAAAATTCAATAAATTTTTTTTATTTAGTTTACGGGCAACGCCGGGCACTTCAGATAACCTTAAATATTATCAAGATACGCCTGAAAAAAAGTTATAACCTCCTTTAATAGTACAGTAGTTCAAGGCACTTAAACAATTAAAGTTCTTGGCAAACAAAAATATAACTTCTAGGCTATTGTAACTAATCTAAAACTATGAGTTTACTGTTTTCTCTCTTGTCCAGTTGAGACAAGCTTCTAGGTTTCATTGTAAATCATGCAATTAGGGGTACACTACTATACAAACCCTGGACTAACCAGTAACCAAGGTTCTTTAATAGGGTTGCTTACTTTCGATGCTCTCCAATGTACGGAAAATGTCGTCTCCTTAGCATAGCTAGATCGAATCCTCATATGACGTCACGCTCGCCTCTATAATCAGTGACGTCATTTGAGGATTCTATCTATATATCTATGCTAAAGAGACGACATTGGAGCGCATCGAGAGTAAGCAACCTTATTAAAGAACCTTGCCAGTAACCAGGGCGAGATCCGTCCAGTTTCGTATGTTTGAATTAAATTGCAGTTTGGTGTAAATCAAATAGGTTGTCAAGTACAATAGATGGCAACAGAAAAATCTCTCCAACAGATGTTCTCCATGCTTCAGAAAGTTTAATATCTCCTGTTCCTGTCTCAAGACATCTTTCCTTCTCCATAGAAAATATTCTTAAACCTGACATAAAGATAAATTCTAAACCTAAACCTGAAAACATCAAGGTTCAGAGTCCAGAGATAGAGGTTCCAGTGGATTTATCTAAAACCTCTAATGAGGCTCCAAGGACGGATCCAGACTGTCCTCCAGGTATGGTTCGCGGACCCAACGGTCAGCTGTGGCCAGCCTGGGTTTTCTGTACAAGATATTCAGACAGACCGTCCTCTGGTCCTCGAGCCAGGAAACTACGGAAGAAGGACGAGGACAAGAGGCCAAGAACAGCATTTACTGGAGGACAGCTTGAGAGGCTGAGGAAAGAGTTCCAAGGTAACAGATATCTAACAGAGGATAGAAGAATAAACTTGGCTCGTGAGCTTGGTTTAAGTGAATCTCAGCTTAAGATCTGGTTTCAGAACAAGAGAGCTAAACTAAAGAAATCTACTGGAGACAAAGGACAGTTAGCCAAGATTCTGGATGCTCAGGGCCTATACAACCATCAAACAGTTTTCGAGGATTCAGATTAAACCCATTCTTTATAAACTTTTTCCTTCCCTTCCTGGCTGTGATATTTGTGTATGTAAATTTATAAATATAAATAAATATTGAAATATTCTAATTTTCTTTGCGATGATCGTTTGAGGATACAGAGAGGTACAAATTAAATTTATGGATAAGAGTTAAAAAGATTGAAAAGGAGAATTTAAAAAAAAAAACATTCTAAGAGATATTTTTTACTCTATGCATCCAATGCTTTTAAAATTCTGTTTCACGTAAATTTTATGTAAAAAATGTACCATACCCACTATGACAAGATTATAAAATTTCAATTTTTTTTTCTTTTAAACGCATTTATAGAAAATTTTAAATTTTGATTCTTAATTATAAACGTATATGTAGAAGGGTCTCCTAAGAACGAAATTAAGTAGGAATTAGAATTCTCTTTGATACCAGATAGTACTCAAAAGATTATATACGATTTTTTTATCTAATCAATATAAATCTGGACATCTTTCTCATTGACACCATCAAATTGTGAAAATACGTAAGTTGCAGACCCCTGTCTGAAAATCCCTAGACTAAAACTTTTCAATATTAATTGCTGCAAGGGAAAACTTTTTTGTAGCTGCAGGGTGGTTTTCAACAGAGTGAAATTGAATCTAAAACAAATACCAGAAAGTTTTTTTTTGTAAAACTGTCACAGATCATAAATAACAAATGAAGGCTCAAATTAGTGAATAAAATTTGTGAATAGGGATTTAAAAATAATGCCTTGTTTTCCAGAATATCATTTTAGTTAATAAACTTGCACATAAGAGGATTTTTGACATTTAACTTTAATAGGGAACATGAAATGTATCCAAACGTTATTTGAAGTAATATTTAATTTAAAAACTGCAAATAATGATTCAAATTCAAACTAGTGAATTTTTATGGGAACGACTAGCAAACAATAAAATATTTGAAATCTGAAAGAAAGTGGTGTATTTGAAGAATTTGTTAAAATTAGATCCTCTAAAAAAACTTTAACTGTAAAATTGTAAAAAAATGGTGATTAGACGAAAATAGCTGGATAAGAAATAGTGTTGGAAGATGGGATCTTAAACTATTCGCTAATAGAACAGAAATTGGGTTGATAGGAATCAGTCTGAAATGTGGGAGAAGATATTTAGAAAATCTGCGAAATTTTGAAAATAAATTGATTGACAGGAGTCAGGGGCACACAATTATTCCGCCCAATTGGTCCAGAACAATCGGGGCCAGGGATCGAACTGGGCCCGACACAGACATGTCGCCCCACGCCCTGACACTCAAATATTTCAACTATTTTGATTCTTCAGTTAAGGGATGATGGTGTGAATCAAATTGTTAAATGTTTATAAATTAACTAATTAAGTAAAAAAATATAGTTATAAAAAAAGTGTATTTATGACTACATAATGAGTAGGACTGCAGTCATGTATAGAGAAATATGTATAAGGGCAAATATTTAGTTTCCAATAATAAGAATTTAAAAAACTTAATATGGTTTTCTATAAAAAAGTGATATCTTCATAATTTACACAATACACATTTGAATGTACAAATATCATTCGTACTTTCATTTCCTTTCTTTTATTTTTTTTCCTTTCTTTCTGGAAATCAATCTATTCTTCTCTTTTTTCCATCCTTTCTGGAAATCACTCTATTCTTCTCTTTCTTCCGTCCTTTCTGGAAATCAGTCTATTCTTCTCTTTTTTCCATCCTTTCTGGAAATCAGTCTATTCTTCTCTTTTTTCCATCCTTTCTGGAAATCACTCTATTCTTCTCTTTTTTCCGTCCTTTCTGGAAATCAGTCTATTCTTCTCTTTTTTCCATCCTTTCTGGAAATCAGTCTATTCTTCTCTTTTTTCCGTCCTTTCTGGAAATTAGTCTAGCTCTGCATTTTTCTCTCTCTTTTTTTCATTTGTCAATTAATTGCTCTTCCTTTCTCTTCTTTCTTTACATTTTTCGAATGAATTATATTATCTAGGCCTTCCATCCATTTATTTCTGAGAATTTTTTAGTTTGAAACTATTTTAATAGCATTGCAGACCCCGCCCCCAACCATTTAATAAAACAATTCAAGATTCACAAATATTTTTATGCATTTCAATTTTAAATGGCAGTAAGGACAGAATTTAGGGCAGAGGGGGGGTCTAAAATCTGCCCCCCCCCCTCTGTTATATACAGATATTTTTGTCTTTCCAATTTGATAGAATAAAATTTATCTTCAAGATAGTATAATTTGATGATTTAGGAACCAGTAAACCCCAAACTCTGATCCTTCCATCTTTGCAACCCAATGTCGCAGACCTTATATATCTTAAACTATGAATTCTGTTGGATCAAATAGTCTGAGTTTGAAATATAAAATGTTTACACCATCAGGTTGCTCAGAGGCTCAATTCAAGTAACATTTTTTTAGAATTTAACTTGTTATCAAACAAAGGAATCGAGTTTTGCCACAAACTCAAATTTTCTAAACCCTACATCATTGCAAACTGATAGTGTAAACCTTTGATATTTCAAACTTAGATTATTTTATCTCACACAAGTCATAGTTTGATATATCTATGATTTATAACAATTGGCTGCAAAGATATAGGGATTTAAAAATCAGTGTTTATGGCAATTACTTTTCTTAGCTCAAATATCAAAAAGGGGTGATAATTTGGAGATTAAGAGAGTTAAGCAAAAGTTGGGATACGGGGAGTTGAGTTTGGACTTCTTCAGCTCAGAAAGTTTTTTTTTTCAAATGCTTACTCAGTATTTGAGATCGGAGAGTCAGGAAAAAACTAGATAAAATATTACAAGGTTTGATCTTTGTAAGGTTTAAAAAGTGTTGAATTGCCGAACTGTAGATAGGCTGCCCGTGCACTGTGCAGAAGGTTTCTCTTCTAAATTGCCTGAACCAAACTCATTCAAATAATAGAATTATTATTCCACAAATTTTATAATTGCCAGCTCGGCCCCCTTTTATTACAGAAAGTGACTGTAGAGTGAACCCCCACAAGAGAAGGGAGACGGGGGGGGGGGCCTTCGGCACCGAAAGGGGTAAAACCTTGTGGATTAGACGCAGAATGGCGGATTTGCCTTGTCAAAAAAATTCACGAAACTAAAATTTTGACATGATTTGCCGAAATAATAATAGAACTAAAATTGAAAAGACAGACAACTTCAGTCTGATAGATATAAAAACAATTACAAGTTTTGTCAGAAAAATAGATAGATAGATAGATAGATAGATAGATAGATAGATAGATAGATAGATAGATAGATAGATAGATAGATAGAGAATAATAAAGAATAAGAAAGTTGTTCGGAAGTTTACTTTGGTTTGACCAATTTAATTAAGCTAGACATTACATATTTAGTGAAAAAGAAAAATAGAATTCTGTGATGTATGTATACAGGGTTACCCACAAAGAATGAGACACTCCTGTATGCCGAGTCTATTAGCGCCTGATCCAATCAGGGTTCAGTCACGTGTTTGTTGTCTAATCTGAACCAATAGAAATTGCATGGCGTTAACATCTATCTTTTTATCTATCTCATTATCCAATTAGAGTTATGAATCCTTCAATCGGCGCAATCAGTAAATGGAAATATATACTTCTACTGAAACTATAGTGGAGACCTGAAACTGCAGTTCAATGTAAAATTTGAACACTGAATTTAAACACTGTCTCCTAATAATAAGGTGTTTAAACGACGCGACGTTGAAATGATTTGACAAAATGTTGCAGAGAACTAAAATGGTAGAAAAAAGACTAAATAAATTACGTGGAGTTTCATCATGTTTTTATTTGCAAAAGATGTTTACGCACTTGATGATAAAATCTCATTTGATTTATTAATTAAATTCGGGGTTTAGCCTGTAACCAACAAGTAGATTTCTAGATACTTTATGTATGGGGTTTACATGTCTTAAGCAAAAACCTAAACTAATTTTTCATCATTTTAAGGATTTATTTTATTAATAACACTAATAATCACATCAATATAGATATAAGCAAATGGCTGAATTGAATGGTGTGTATGCGTGAGAAAGACGGTTATGTCTATATAGTATATATATATATAAATAGTCTGTTCCAATACTACCTATATATTGCCCCCCCATCTAACCATATATCACCTAGAGAGTAGGTAAAAAATATTCACACCAACCCTAACAAAAAAATTTAGTTGAAGAAAAAAACATTTCGTAAATAAATGTTTCAAATGTAATTTCGATAAATTTAATATTTTTTTTATTATTTTTAAAGTATTTTTAGCTGATAAGAATCTTGAGTGGTGTTGTCTATGAATTGAGTTGTTTAAGCGCCTGTATTCATTGTATACTAGTAATGTCTAAGCAGTGAAAAATGCAGATTCTATCTTTAAGTGCAACCAGAGCAAAAACAAGCATAGATTGGTTTCAATCAATCAGTGTGTATACGTCATAATCAAACTTCAAGTAACAAACTCTTGAAAATCAAACTTTAAGTAACAAACTCTGGAGAATCAAACTTTAAGTAACAAACTCTGGAGAATCAAACTATAAGTAACAAACTCTGGAGAATCAAACTTCAAGTAACAATCTCTGGAGAATCAAACTTTGAGTAGCAAACTCTGGAGAATCAAATTTTAAGTAACAAACTCTGGAGAATCAAACTTTAAGTAACAAACTCTGGTGAATCAAACTATAAATCCAAAACATACTCTAGGAAGACAAAATCTGGAGAGACAAACTTCATAAAGTCAGACTCAGGAAATCCAGGACAGTAAAACAAACTCCAGAAAGACATACTCCGGAAAGGCATACTCCAGAAAACACGAAAAACATACTTAAGAAAGACATAAATAAGAAAGACATACTTAAGAAAGACGAACTCATGAAAGACAAACTCAGGAAATAAATACTCAAGAAAGACATACCCAAGAAGGACAAACTCAAGAAGGCCAAACTCTATAAAGATAAACTAAGGAAAGACAAACTAAGGAAAAACAAACTCAGGAAAGACAAACTTGGGAAAGACAAACTTAGGAAAGACAAACTCAGAAAGACAAACTCAGAAAGGCATACTCAAGAAAGACATACTCAAGAAAGACAAACTCATGAAAAATAAACTCGGGAAAGGCAAACTCAAGAAAGACATTCTCAAGAAGACAAATTCCAGAAAGACAAACTCAGGAAAGACAATCTCATAAAAGACATACTCATGAAAGACATACTTAAGAAAGACATAATCATGAAAGACATACTTAAGAAAGGCATACTCATGAAAGACATTCTGAAATCTCAGAGAAGAAAAAAAATGAATTTTCATCAAAGAAACAGCTACAAAATACCTAATCTTAAGAAGTAATACCAATTAATTGAGAATTATAATTATCATCCTTTATAATTGTATGTATAACAATGCCTGTCGTAGATGAAACAATTTGCTCTAAAATGCCGTTTTAACCTTCATAATTAGGCCTATTATTTGAAAATAAGCTCGGTCTCGTTTCAAGAAAATTTCAAATATAATTTTAGTTTATTTTTATTTTATTTTACAACAGAAAGTTATAAAATTGCACATTTCACTGAAAGAATTGCGGACTTTTAAAAAGAAATGACATAAGTGATTATGAATTAATTTTGGAAATGGGACCGAATACCTCTCGAGTACATTTTGAAGGCTAAAACTGCATTTTAGAGTAAAATATTTCATCGACGACCCACCCATTTATGGGCACTATACCTTCCTGAAACCCTCTTTAGCACAATAAAAGGACATTAGTATGTTAAAAACCTATCGAAAATCTTCTAAAAAAGGGACCGAGCACATTTATGAATAATAGGCCCTCATTTAAGGGTTAAAGCGGCAAAATAATTCATCGACGACTACCCAATGTTTTGACATTTGTACTGTACCTACTTGTACCCCTTTTAAGTACAAACATGTGGAAAAAAGCTTAAACACACTTTTTTAGAGACACTCTAATTAATAATTTTTCTAAAAGGATCTCAGTTTTTGTCACAAACTCTGATTTACTAATTCTTTTATTTTTTGCAACCCGACTCCCGAGGTCGTGGATCTTCGATATTTCAAACTATCAATTCTTTTAGTTCAAATAGTCTAAGTTTGAAATAGCGAAGGTTTACATCAAAAGGTCACAAAGATATTGGGATTAGAAAATTTGAGTTTGTGAGAAAAGGTGAGTTTCTTTGCCACACAAAGAATGATACTTCAAAGATGACTGTAAGAATTTAGTCAGTCATTTCATATATTAATGTTTCTCTGTAGCAGTAATCTTCTTGAAGTCTCATTTAAAGAATTTCAGGTCGTCATTAATCAAGTTTTGTTGTTTGTGGCGAACCCTGTTTCTAACCCTTTAACCTCTGAAACTGTGAGATCTAAAAGTTTGGTTGGAAAATTTACTATTTTACACCCTCTAACCATAATGTGACTGATTCCGGAGGAATGTTAAGAATTTGTCTTTTTTTACGCGTCTGACCCACTACGGGACTCCAGGACTCCAGGAGTCTTTTAAATTCTGGGTGGTCTTTCGCATCTTACTGCAGGCGGTGCTCTTAACTAAAGTGGCAAATCCGGTGTGAAATTGGGGGGAGGGGTGGAGAGGGGATGGGGGAATTTTTGTGATTGTGTTTCTTGTTAGGTTTGGATAAATGTTTTGACAGGGTCGGGCTCTCAGTCAGCTTTGTTTAGGTCAATTCATAGACAGATAAATGTTGATAAATAGACAGATAGACAGATAGAAAGATAGTTAAATAGACAGACAGTCAAATTCGCAGATTCCAATAAGTAGAGTGTGACTGTGCACTGCAGTATGCTAACAATTTAGGACGTTGGAGTTTTCTGAATTGTTTTGACCAAGGTTGTTTAATAAGGTTGGTTACTCTCGATGAACTTCAATGTACGGGAAATGTCGTCTCCTAAGGTGGATAGATAAACACCCAATATGACGTCACTCTCGCCTCTATAATCAGTGACGTCATATTGGGTTTAATTATCTATCTGTCTTTGGAGACGACATTAACCTTATTATACAACGTTGGTTTGGACTTGCCTAGCATAAACGATTGAAAAAAATTTCAAAAGTAAAAAAATCAAATTAATCAAGAAATTTGTAGTTCAAAAACTTTAAGTGGTTGGGAGTCTGTCCAAACAAATGGTAAAAATAGTAAGAGTCTAGCTAAAATAATATTACTTAAGAATTGATTACGCTCCCAGCCTCCCCCCCCCCGGGATAAACCAATTATAGATACGTTCGGTTTCTTCTATTTTACTTCAATTACATTTCTGTCTATATAACTCATAAATCTTTAAATTTAAGAGTTTGTCTTTTATACTTTTTCATTAAATTGAAAATACTGACAAAAAAGTAAAAAAAGGACAAAATGCGAAAATATATGTTGAACAGTAACAGCTTGCTGGGATTAGGACGGAACTGTTAAATGCATGCAGTAAAATGAGGAAGTACTTTTGTAGATAAATTCTAAAAAAATGTCTAAAGCTACCAAACTAAAAGCGCTTGAATCACCTTTAAATTATTATGAAAAAATTTTTAAAGCTACCAAGCTAAAAGCACTTGAATCACCTTTAAATTATTATGAAAAAATTTTTAAAGCTACCAAGCTAAAAGCACTTGAATCACCTTTAAATTATTATGTAAAAATTTTTAAAGCTACCAAGCTAAAAGCTCTTGAATCACTTTTAAATTATTATAAAAAAATGTCTAAAGCTATCAAGCTCAGAGCGCTTGAATCTCCTTTAAATTATTAAAAAATAGTGTCTAAAGCTAGAAAATCTAAACGTGCTTGAATTACCTTTAAATTATTAAAAAATAGTGTCTAAAGCTAGAAAATCTAAACGTGCTTGAATCTCCTTTAAATTATTAAAAAATAGTGTCTAAAGCTAGAAAATCTAAACGTGCTTGAATTACCTTTAAATTATTAAAAAATAGTGTCTAAAGCTAGAAAATCTAAACGTGCTTGAATCTCCTTTAAATTATTAAAAAATAGTGTCTAAAGCTATAAAATCTAAACGTGCTTGAATCTCCTTTAAATTATTAAAAAATAGTGTCTAAAGCTACCAAGCTAAAAGCACTTGAATCACCTTTAAATTATTATAAAAAATGTTTTAAAAAACTAAGCAATTAATAAAAAGTCATCATATAAAAAAATCACGTTAGATTAAAATTTAAAATGTGTTCAATCATAACTCTCTGTAAAGAACAAAATGTTTTAATTTCTAATTTTGCTCTATACTGTGCGGAAAGTAAAAATTGAGAGGTACTCGAGGTCACAAAGTTGTAACAGTAATACCGCATAAATATACATTCTCCTTCTGTCTAGTGAACAAGAAAATAGCCCAAGGCGAAAAAATGTCGAGAACCATTTTGTAAATTTGTATTCTGTATTTAGAGGAACTATCTCCTAACTTTACAACTGGACAAAGCTGCGGAAGTGACAAGACAGAAAAGGAAGCGGATGGGGGGGGGGTTACAAAGATAGGGGGCTATTGTAGTTTCCCCTAAGCCCCCTGTTACACAGTGTTGTACCTATAAAGAAACCTTTACAAATATTGTAAATCTAATTTTAACTTTTAAACTGGGCGCATTTTTATTTCCCTCCTTTCTTCACAGTTAAAGGGACTGTAAGCGTAATTTCAATCAACCCTCCGTGTAAAGATATCAAAACCAGATTCATAAAAATACCTTGAAACTTTTATCTAATCAAAAGTGTTTATAACAGATAATTCCTACATGCTTTTTCTGTAGTAGAAATGCGCAGTCAACTTTGGTTCAAACCCACATTAAAAAATAATCAGTTTTCAAAATTTCAAATATTCACACGCTTATGCCCTTAAAGCAACAAATTATTCCAAGTTGTGAACCTATGTATGGTATTTACACTACACAGGGTTACCCACGAAGGATGACTCTGTAAAGACGACCTGAAACTCTTTAAACATATACGATCCCAAGGTTGAATTAATTCTTCTGCCTTTTAATGGATTCTTAAATGATTTGTCAAATGAAGAAAGACGTTTACAGCTGCAGAGAATCATGAATATAAGAAAACATACAGTATAAATTCCGTACAGTCGTCTTTGAAGTCTCATCCTTTCTGGGTAACCCTGTACAAGATTTGAAAAGATAACCATAGTCCACAACTACAGATTTTATGACAATGAAAGGATAAAATTGATTCAAAGTCTAAATTCTTCTGCTGACCGATACAAAATGGTGAAAGCCCTCACTGAAATATAAAAGAAAAGTCGTGGTTTCCTGGCAAACCAGAAGTAGAAACTTGTGTACTGTAAATCCATTAAAATAACCTACAGTGAGAACTAGAAAACTTTTGAATATTAAGACGACTTTTAGGCGACGTTGAAAGATAAAAGCGACCTTGACTGGAAGATTATAATTAAAAAGCAACCCATCACTTCTCTTAACGATTATATTAAAAACATATACACGGATATCAACATAATATAAGACGATCAAAATGCCAGTAGATACAGGGTGTTCCCCAAAACATGACATTTCATAAATAGTTATTTTTAGTTAAACAAATATTTTGCTTAATAATATTTTACCTTGAAATCAATTGTAATATAACATTACTCCCATATAATATTTTTATTGATCTTTGGTATCAAACAACTTGACAAATAATGGAAAAAGAAATTCTAAACTATTCACCAACTGTCATGTTTCGTGGGACACCCTGTAGGCTAATCTAAGTATTCATTTTGGGCTTCTGCATTAAACATAGTTTTTTTAATAGTCAAGGTGTAATAGTTTAGTTTTGCAATGAAAGCTAAACACGAGAGCCTCTGCAGACCGGAGGGATCTGAAAAAAACACTGAATAGATTAGAGTATGGTGGTCTCTGAAGACTTATTCCTTGTTGGTAACCCTGTATATGATTATAAAACCTATAAATTATTTTATCTATAAATATATTATCAGCTGCTTAATTAGAGACGTAAATAAGATTTTATCAATTATTCAAAAATAGTGTTGTTTGTCCGCCTTTATAAAAATTCCCCTATAATTTTCATACCCGCATAACCAAATTATGCCCCTTGATTCCCTCCCCAAGATACCTCTAGCTCTGCACCTACAATTTCCATCAACTAAGGATCAAAAATGTTACTTCTCAGTCGAGTGTTGACGCAAAAATCATATTTTGACGAGGTTGAGGTTGCGTGAGCTCAGCTTTTAACCCTCCTGCACCAGTGCACATATAATTGAGATTCTAGGGCTGAGATGCAGTCGGAAAAGAATGAGTTGAATTCATATACAGGGTTACTCACAAAGGATGCTTCTTTTATGACAACCTGTAACTCTTAAAACATGAAACTCTTTAATAACGACCGTAAGGATAAATTTTATCCTTGTTAACGTATTATCTAAATGATATTACCAAAAACGGATAACACTGTATGCAAAGCTCGGAGGGGGTATTTATAACCAACCTCCCCCTTACATTTTGGCAAGTTGTCTTAATCTCCCCCCCCCCTTCATACAAATAAACTAGTTGTACTATTTTCAAGAAAAAATAGCAACTAAATATAATAACTCTTTCTATTGAAAAAGAAAATTGAATAAATATGTGTCATATATATTTGTATATTATAAAATTGTATAACAGAATTAAGGACAAAATTTACAAATACAATAGATTGAATAAGATACAAATTCAAATAGATTCTTTGATAAAAAACTCTCTTAGTTTTTGTCCAGTAAAAGAAAGCGTACAATAATTTTTGGAATTTTAATTTTTAGTCAAAAAGATTAATGTCAAGATTAAACAAATTTTGATTACTTGTGTCTATAATCTGCATAGATTTTAGTACGCAAAACAAAATAAACTTTTAGACGTGTTTAATTAGTACAACATACAAAATTAAACTTGGCCAGCATTAAACTTGATGGCGTACAACTTGCAGGAATTGAGACTTACAGAAGTACAATTTGTAGGCGTACATTATTGTTTACAAATGCACTATTTGTAGGCGTACATCATTGTTTACAAATGTACTATTTGTAGGCGTACATTATTGTTTGCAAATGTACTATTTATAGGCGTACACTATTGTTTGCAAATGTACTATTTATAGGCGTACACTATTGTTTACAAAGCTAAGCGTACATTTACAAAGGTACTGGCTATTAGACAAATTTCCAGACCAGAACCTGACCTGCCCAGTCTCCAGTTATAATACTGTATTCGTCAACAGCCAAGGACGATATCATGCTTGCCGTCGGTCCAATCTAAATATTGGCAGATTTTTAAACGTAATTTTTAATTCGTCCTGCATTGCCTTTCAGTTTCCAGTTTTCCTTTCAATTCCTAGTTTTCCTTTTAATTCCCAGTTTTCTTTTCAGTTCTTAGTTTGCCTTTCCGATCATAATTTGTCCCGCAGTACCTAGATTCCCTTTAAGTTACTAGTTTTTCTTTCAGTTCTTAGATTTCCAGTTTTCCTTTCAGTTCCTAGTTTTCCTTTCAGTTCCTAGGTTTCCAGTTTTCCTTTCAGTTCGGAGTTTTTCTTACCGTTCATAGATTTCCATTACGTTCCTAGTTTTCCTTTCAGTTCCTAGTGTTCCTTTAAGTGTCAAGTGTTCCTTTCCGTTCCTAGTTTTCCTTTCAGTTTCAAGTGTTCCTTTCCGTTCCTAGTTTTCCTTTCAGTACCTAGTTCCTTTCAGTTCATAATTTTCCTTTCAGTTCATAATTTTCCTTTCAGTTCCTAGTGTTCCTTTCAGCTACTAGGTTTTCTTTCAGTTCCTAACTGCCTTAAAAACCCATACCTAAAAAATGGACATATCTATATAGAACTTACATTACATGATCCCTATAGTATGAGGGTATTAAATTCCATATTTTTTTAAGTACAAAAAACTAATTTATACGATTCAGTCTTATTGTATTACCAATGAAATCTCCCTTCATCTAACAAAAGTTGCTTTTTTCATACAGTCCGTGTAATTGCGTACCGACCTGGAATCGTCTATGAGGTTCAACTCCTTTAATTGTGTACCTGGAATTGTCTATGAGGGTCAACTCCTTTAATTGCGTACCTGAAATTGACTACGAGGGTCAACTCCTTTAATTGCGTATACCTGGAATTGTCTATGAGGGTCAACTCCTTTAATTATGTACCTGGAATTGTCTATGAAGGTCAAATCCTTTAATTGAGTACCTGGAATTGTCTATGAAGGTCAAATCCTTTAATTGTGTACCTGGAATTGTCTATGAAGGTCAACTCCTTTAATTGTATACCTGGCATTGTCTATGAGGGTCAACTCCTTTAATTGCGTACCTGGAATTGTCTAGGAGGGTCAACTCCTTTGTGTACCTGGAATTGTCTAGGAGGGTCAACTCCTTTAAGTGCGTACCTGGAATTGTCTAGGAGGGTCAACTCCTTTAATTGAGTACCTGGAATTGTCTATGAGGGTCAACTCCTTTAATTGTGTACCTGGAATTGTCTATGAGGGTCAACTCCTTTAATTGTGTACCTGGAATTGTCTATGAGGGTCAACTCCACTGTGCCCAGCAATTATTCTACTGAAATTAATCATATGTTTATTGTCTGGGGTAGGAAAGAAAGTGTAGAAAATTTTAATTATTCAAGAGACTGTCCAATGTCCAGTGTCTACCCAATTTCAAACAAATCTAATTTTATAGTGTTATAGTCACAATTAAAATTAATGCCCTCAGTCCCTTTATGTGATAACATATATGTTTAGATACTACCTGGTATCCCAGATAGAGATTTTACCATGATTATCGCCTAATAAGGAATAGGATATATTAAATATAAAAAGTGCACAAACTGCAGATGAAATGTAATAATCAGCACATGTATTTGGATTACATAACTGAGCAATGAAAAAAACAACTTAAATCATTGAGTTGGATTGCAATACACTCATATAATAAGAAATTTTTGCGGATTCATGCAGTCTACTATTTTGAAAAACTAAACTTAGTTGCTTTGTTTTAACTGCCTACACCAAAAGAATGTGTCCTATCCTTCCTGATACAATATAAACATTTCCCGGATTTCTCCTCTTGGTCTGTTGACCAGCGTGCTGCTGCTGGCAGGAAGAGCTGCTTGAAGTTTTCTTGTACCTGGATCCAATACTGGTACCAGCATCAGCTGAGTAGGTCATACAAACAACACTAAATTTTGAATTAAGAATCCAATGAATTGAAACATTTAAATATTGTACCTCGAAATTTATTTTAAAAAAAATAAAATCAATTGAAACCAGATAGCAGAAAAAGGGTTATCATTTGATACTGTTATCGCCCGTTATTTCCTCAAATCAAAATTTATAATTTTTCTGAAGTATATAGCTCATAAAACAAGCATATGTAAGGCTTCACCATTTCAGAGGGAACCAATTGTTATTTTTGGGGACGGACTTTTTTGTACTGGACATAGATTGTATGGTCATATGGAACACAGATTTAGAAAAAAAATTCTTAAATCTTATAAAAGGGACTGTAAGCGTAATTTCAAGTGACTCTCCGTGCAAAGATGGCAATGCCCGATTTACAACGGTACCCTTGAAAGCTTTTTCTGATCAAGTATGAACTATATATCAATCTTTTTGTTTCCAAAACTGTTCATTTTCATTGGGGGTTTCTCTGCAAAAGTGACTTGCGCATTACTTGTTACAAGAAGCAATGAAGAAACTGACAGAAATAAACACTTTTAGTCAGAAAAACGACGGTTTCTTCCACATTTATATAAGATCAAGGTTTTTAATGGTACCGTTGTAAATCTTGCATTGCCACCTTTGCATGGAGGTTCCCTTTAAATTACGCTTACAGTCCCTTTAATTAAACCTGAGACTGCCTAAGGACTCCATGTTGAGTTCTCTAATCTTGAACTGCAACTCTGAATATTTAAAAAACAATGTTTTTTTTACATATTTATTTTATCTATTTGAATTTTAACAATATTCTATTAATAATTAGATAGCAGATGCAAATATTAGGACATTTCTATATTTCTTGCTTTACATTTTCTTCTTGTAGTTCGTGCATCTTGCATCATGTTCAGGTAATTTTAAAAAAGAAAAAAAAAATTTGGGAGAATATTTTAAAAATATTAGTTAAACAATAATTGTAATTATGAAAATAGTAATTTGACCTAAATTCCAGAGCACCAAGGTCGTCTTTCCTCCGGTCACAGCTAGGGGCCAGCTCATCGAAACCTTGATCAGACAATTAAGAAAGAGGGTTAACATGATCCGGGTTTATCTCCTTATTCAAGCTAAAATTTCTAATTATAAGAATGAATTTTTTCTCAGAATGGTACTGACCCCTTAAACTTTCTATAAATTAAATGTAAAACAAATGAATTATCAGGCAACATGAAGGGGGGGGGGGGGTTGATAAGTAAAGATGAAATATTTTTATTAATAAGATTAGGTGTAAAGCTTTACACCTAACTTTTAACATTTTTCAAAATCTTTAAAACATGCCTTTAAAGTTGGTGTTTCAGTATTCACAGAGAAAACACACTTGAAGCTTGGTATACTCCAAACCTAGAATAACTAAAATAAACATTTTTTTTAATTTGCAGATATCTTGAAGGGACGCCTGTCGTTGAAATTTCTCTCGAGTTTAAGAGTTACGTTTCAGATTCACACAGGTACCGTTTAAAACTTATCAAAGTAATACAGTAGAAGAAATAGATGTTTTTTATTGTCCGTGCTGGAGAAATCTATCATTTTTGGAAAGAAATAACGAGGATATCTATTTTTTGGTTTTATTCATTTGGTAGTGGAACACTAATATTGGGCATGGATATTCAAGCAATTTTGAATTTTTTTTTTGTGATATGTCCGTCTATTTTCAATTTTAGACGAACTAATACAGAAGTTACCTTCATGATGTTATCAACTGATACTGAAACTACCTTCATGATGTTATCAATTGATACAGAAGTTACCTTCATGATGTTATCAACTGATACAGAAGTTACCTTCATGATGTTATCAACTTGATACAGAAGTTACCTTCATGATGTTATCCACTGATACAGAAGTTACCTTCATGATGTTATCCACTGATACCGAAACTACACGGGAGGCATCATTGTCAAGTCCACTCACATAATCCTTAAAGGGACTGTAAGCATAATTTCAAGGTACCTTCCATTTATAGAGTGGCATGTCCGATTAACAACGATACCCTTTAAACCTTTCTATGTGATCAAGGATTTGTAGATATTCTTATTTCAATAGCGGAAAATTAAGTGCCAAGAAACCGCGCTAGTGTACACTAGCACGGAGAGACAGTGTACACTAGCACGGAGAGCGCTAGTATATACTAGCGCGGAGAGACAGTGTACACTATAATCTCGAATATCCCCGCATTCAATCTTCAGCTATACAAATTAGGGTGCCTAGCTTATCGTTGTCCAGGCGAAGGTTTAAAGGGTACCGTTGTCAATCGGACATGCCTCTATATAAATGGAAGGTCACTTAACATTAAGCTTACAGTCCTTTTGGCTTTAAATGATGAATTTGAAAAAAGTTTGTTAAAATTTGTTTGTTTCCCACCTTGTGTCCGGTCAATGTGTGTTTAAGAGTGGGTTGGGAAGGGTTGGTCAAATCAGTCACTACTATAGTACCATCGTTGCTGGCAGTCAAAATAAAACTAAATGAAATAAAATATATGTTTTGCAGGTCAAATAGGTCATAAAGAACTACAATTTTTTCTCCACAGTATTACATATTGGTAATGTTTTTTTTTCAAAGAGATTCATAATATTCCACCACAAGGAATTAAGTTTTGATCCATAACTTTATCATACAGCGATAACAAAAAACTGGTAAAATGATTTTTATCTTAATTATTCCTTTTGTTATGGAATACACAGAATACGACCAAGGTTTTTGAATTTTGTAACTGTTATACCAGATATTACTTAGATATGTTCGGGAAATATTGTTATTTACTAATAACAAAATATAAAACATTTCATAATTAAAAAAAAACAAAAGATAATCATTTCATAATTTTTGTTTTGTTTTTTGTTTTAATAAGTGAGATCCTAAACTTACTTGTTTGCTAATTTAACAGTTCGTATGAGTTGAGAGTGAGGGGAGAATGTCGAAGCTAAAACAAATATCATTTAAAAAAAATTTAAAATAAATTAAGATCCAGTTTTGTGCCAACAAATTGTTTTGCAATTGAACCTTTCTACAGGTTTAGTTTACAGGAAACACAAACAACAGGTATACAAAATAATAAAATTAAAAATCTAAGAATAACTATTTTTAAAAATAATTTAAAAATTTAATAATTACAATAATAACGAAGGTCTCATATATGTTTAGTCTGAGGTCGGAAGTGATGAAGAGTGAACAGTTGTTGAGCTAAGAACGGGTAGACGAGTTTAAAGGGATTGTAAGCATAATTTAAAGTTTCCATTTATAGAAAGGCATGTCCGATTCACAACGGTAACCTGTAAACCTTTGTCCGGAAAACGATGAGGTAGATACTCTTATTTGTATAGCTGAAGATTGAATGCAAGGAGACTCGAGGTTACAGTGTACAGCGTACAGTGTACACTTCGTGCTAGTGTACACTGGCACGGTTTCTTTGCACTTAATTTCTTGCTAAATAGATAAGAATATCTATGAAATTCTTGACCAAACAAAGGTTTAAAGGGTATCATTGTAAATCGGTCATGCCACGCTACAAATTTAAGGTTACTTAAAATTACGCTTACAGTCCCTTTAAATCCGACCTCTGGATGACGTTGATAAGGTCTAACCTAATGAATTATCCTCTCTTCTCCATATGTAGAGAACGTGGTTGAGTCCCCCCTGGACCAGGGACTCGTAGACACATGTAACAACAACCTGGTCGTTGTACACCAGGGCGGGAATAGAGGCAGGGAATTCACGGGACTTAAATAAAACAAAAAATAAGATAGGGTTAGAAAGGTTCAATAATTTTCTATCGAACAAAGATTTTAAGACACCTTAGGTTCCCTTAGCACATTAAAAAAAAACTTGTTTTCAAAGATGGATTTCCAATTTGATTTTAAAGGGAGAGACCGGTTAGACATGGTAGTTGAGCTGAAAGTGCAATATTGTAGAGAAAACTATAGGGTTCATTTGATACCAATGAGACATTTTTCGGTGTGCAATTTTGAAATAAGAGCAGTAAAGTCTTTTGTAATATTTGCAGACGAATGCTGTAAAAAGTGAAACCCCCCCCCCCTCCCTCAATGATTTATCCGATTTATCTAAGATGACAGTGTTATGACCTGTTCTAATCTAGCGGTCAATTTCAGAGTATCTTTCTTGTACATGTTTACAGTAGCATTGTCACCTTAATAAATACAAATAAAATATTTGTTCAACAAAGAAATGAAATTAAAAAGAGTATTTATGATTAAAAGAAAAACCTATCATGATTGATACAATTTTTAGATCCAGTATTTATGGACGGTTTCGTTCATAACAGCACCAATAATAAAGGATTTAAAATATGAATGATAGACATAGTTTTTCTTGCTGGCATGGTCATACATAATATGCAACACTAAGCAGACAGATTTGCCGAGGACAGTTTTCAAATGCTTTTCTAGAAACAAAAAATAGTATAAATTTTAATGCTAATTGTGCATTTTTTTCTTTTCCCATCTTGAAAATCAAGAGTTAGTTGTGACTGTGAGATCCGGCTTTTTTAGAATAACCATTTGCAAAATTAATTTTGTAAAAGATTTTAGTTGCAAACGTTTTCCAGCAGTATGAACTTTTAGATAAGCTGGATTTAAGCCGTATCCTTGACCTTATATTCTTGGCAGAATTAAAGAGTTTAAGACCTTGTATTAGGAAATATTGAACTAGGAATATTAAAATACTTAAATGATTCCACCCATCTTCGATTTTACCCGTTAATTGTTGCTCTATGCTGCATTTTATCTTAACTTATCAGTCAATAACCAAAAATTTGTATATTTATCGATTTTTCGTGGATTTGAGATTTTTTTTTCAAAATTCAGATCGACCATAAACCTCCTCTTCGGCCATGTGAAGTCCAAGAAAAAAATTGATGTTTTTCTTTTGTTTTTCTGACAGTTTCATGACCAAACTGACAAAACACTCCAACATCAGTGGACAAAGATCATTTGTCATAGAGAGAAAATAAGTCTGCAGATAAGCAACGATTAAACGCCTTCATGCTAAGTTGCAAAAAAATGGCGAATTTATTAAAAAAATTAAAATCTGAACTACAGTTGCAATTTTTTTTGGTTTTAAAGTAAAGACTTTCTATAAAAAAACAATGAAAGTTTTCTAACCCAGTAGGCCGAAGATGATTGAATCTCCAGGATGAGCTGCTAGAGCAGTCACCATATACCCCGGTCTCTGACAGATAGGTAGCACAGTAGGTTGACCGTACAGCCATCTTCGAGATAGCTCCAGTCGGCGCACACTTCGCGGGTCATCCTTCACTATCTCTCTAAAATTATTGTCATACTAATTCAAGTGCCCGGGGTTGCCATGGAATTTTAAAAAAAGCTTATTAAAACTCTAATTACGAGACAAAAACATTATATTTTGAAAAAATCGAATTTGAAAAATAAATTTTATTTTTTAGCCTATGTTACCCCTAGGATACCCATGGGATCCTAAAAAGTTTGTAAATTGTTTGTTAAAAATACAAACGAATAATCTTTTATTTGTCTCTTAGTTTAATTGAACTCCTTGTAAATGTTACCTGTATAAAGAGCAAGTGAACTGAAGTAATCTAAGACAGTGCGGGGATAGTTGATCAAGTATATTGCCTAAACAAACAAGTTTTACAGCCTAAAAATCAAATAATTTGCCTGAAAATCAAGTAAATTGCCTAAAAACCATGTAAATTGCCTAAAAAATCAAGTAAATTGCCTAAACAATCAAGTAAATTGCCTAAAAAATCAAGTAAATTGTCTAAAAAATCAAGTAAATTGTCTAAAAAATCAAGTTTTATGACCTAAAAATAAAATACTTTGCCTGAAAAATTAAGTATATTAACTAAACATCAAATATTTTGCCTTAAAGTCTATTATATTGTCCTAAAAGTTAAGAATTGCTTGAGAAAAAAAGTTTTTCGAAAATCATTGAATAATTGTTCAGTAAAAGTAAATCAATAATATTTTCCTAAAAACAAGGACTTCAAACTTTAAACATGAATTACCTAAAATGTTAATTAAATTTCTTTTCTGTAGTTCCCCCAGTATATCTAATTTGTTATTTTTTAAACTCATAATCAACACTTAAACTGTATTCATGTATTCAGCGCTAAAACGTCTCTTCTCAACTGCATGGATAAAACCAGCACACTTGGTGTACACTTGTACAGTGTACACTATTTATAAGTTAAAGAAAGTACATAACGAATGTGCATTGTTCTGTGTACATAGAGTATGTAAAATCATAGAGAATGAGTACAGAGAAGAAAACAAGAATTATTGAGGGTTTGATAGAAATTGTATTTACATTCAAGTGTTTTATTTTACTTTACTAGGTAGACTATGGTAGGATATATCTGTTTTCTAGGTTCACCATGGTAGGATATATCTGTTTTCTAGGTTCACCATGGTAGGATATATTTTTTTTTTAGGTAGATGACTATGGTAGGATATATCTGTTTTCTAGGTTCACCATGGTAGGATATATCTGTTTTTTAGGTAGATTATGGTAGGATATATATGTTTTCTAGGTTCACCATGGTAGGATATATTTTTTTTTTAGGTAGATTATGGTAGGATATATCTGTTTTCTAGGTTCACCATGGTAGGATATATCTGTTTTCTAGGTATGATATGGTAGGATATATCTGCTATCTAGGTTGACTGGTAGTATATATCTGTTTTTTAGGTTGACTATGATAGGATATATCTGTTTTCTAGGTAGACCATGGTAGGATATCTTTGTTTTCTAGGTAGACTATGGTATGAAATACCTGTTTTCTAGGTAGACAATGGGAGGATATACCTGTTTTCTAGGTTGACTATAGTAGGATATCTGTTTTCTAGGTTACCCTGGTTTAATTTATCTGTTTTTTTTTGGTAGACTATGTTAGGATACATTTGTTATCTTGGTAGATTATGGTAGAATATCTGTTTTCTAGATAGACCATTCACGTAGGATATAAGTTTTCAAGGAAGATTATGGTAAGATATATCTATTTTCTAGGTAGACCAGGTTATATCTGTTTTCTAGATAGACCATGGTAGGATATCTGTTTTTTAGGTAGTTTATGTTTGGATAAATCTGTTTTCTAGGTTTACCATGGCAGGATATATCTGTTTTCTAAGTAGATTATGGTAGGATTCTGTTTTCTAGTTTGGCCATGGTAGGATATTTCTGTTCTTTTGGTTGATATGGTAGGATATATCTTTTTTCCCAGGTTGACTATGGTAGGAAGCATCTGCAGTTTTCTAGGTAGACCATGGTAAGATATTTCTGTTTTCTAGGTAGACAATGGTAGGATATCTTTTTTCTAGGTAGATCATGTTAGAATATATCTGTTTTCAAGGTAGACCATGATAGAATATCTGTTTTCTAGGTAGACTATGGTAGGATATCTTTTTTCTAGGTAGATCACGTAAGAATATATCTGTTTTCTAGGTAGACCATGAACTTGAAAAAAATAATATGAAAAATAAACTACTGATAAAATTGATAGGATACCTGTTTTCTAGGTAGATTATGGTAGGATATCTGTTTTCTGATAGACCATGCAGGTGCAAGATATCTGTTTTTAGGTAGATTTTGGTAGGATATCTGCTTTCTAGATAGACCATTGTTGGATATCTGTTTTCTAGGTAGATGATGGTAGGATATCTGTTTTCTAGGTAGACCATGGTAGGATATGTCTGTTTTCTGGAGAGATTATGGTAGAATATCTGTTTAATTGGTTGGCCATGGTAGGATATATCTGTTTTCTAGGTTTATATGGTAAGAAATATCTTTTTTCTAGGTTGACTTGGGTAGGATATATCTGTTTTCTAGGTTGAATATGGTAGGGTATCTGTTTTCTAGGTTGACTATGGTAGGAAAAATCTGTTTTCTAGGCTGAATTCGTATCCTGATAATCACACGGTAGACAATAATGGTAGACTTGGTAGTCAAGGTTGATCTCGTTGACTTGAAAGACCCGCATATAGACATGTTAGACATGACGGACAAGCTAGACAGATGAGATGATTCTAGCTATCTCTATATATCAGCTAGGAAGCTAGCGGGTAGTCTGATTATCTCTAAAAGGCCGCTAAACGGACCTATTACTAACTCCGCTAATGTCTCCTATCAAAAATACCGAATTTATATTTTAATAAAACCCTGAGCAAATCAAGTATTGGAATCTTGAAACAATTTTAATTGGAGTTTAACAAAACTAAAGGTTCGTTCCTCCATGCTTGAAGAAATCAGTTTTAAGAAAAGAATGGTTAATAATTACTGTTTTCTCCTTTCTCCAGTCAAATACCTTAAAGCAGGGGTTAGGTTGTTCGCCAAAATATATGAAATGATCTACCCTAAGTTTCTGTTAAAAGGAATGTACGCGAATTTTCAAGTGACCATTTATGCAATGATGACAATACCCGATTTGCTACGGTAACCTTGAAACTTTTAAGAGGAACTGATATGCGTTTAAATGTTTCCTAGGGACTTGAAAAATCAACTCATAAACTGTCTGCAGTATTGTAATGTATGAATTTTAATCTGTTGTGTCATTCTAATTGAGGACTTTTCATTTAAACCACGCTTGGTCCTTCAAAAATATTGACTTTAAAAATAAACTTTTATTCTGATCTTTTCTTTCCTGATACAGGGCTAAACCTACACAGATATTCTGATACAGGGTTAAACCTACACAGATATTCTGGTACAGGGCTAAACCTACACAGATATTCTGATACAGGGTTAAACCTACACAGATATTCTGATACAGGGTTAAACCTACACAGATATTCTGGTACATGGCTAAACCTAATATTCTGATACAGGGTTAAACCTACACAGATATTCTGATACAGGGTTAAACCTACACAGATATTCTGGTACAGGGTTAAACCTACACAGATATTCGATTATTCATTTTGTCTTCAAACATCAATTGTTACCTACAGTGCATCAGCTTCAAACTTTTTGCTTTGTTTGTGAAATTATCAAGTTCACGATTAATAGTAAAGACTGAAGACTAATTTTAACCTTTAGATTGTTAGAAAAAAAGAGTATTAGGATTTAGGACACCATTAAAGTCTTTTCTTTTTTGGGTAACCCTGTATATTTAAACTAAATTTATTGATTCTCCCTGTCTTGCATTATTTTCCAAAAATGTTCTGATATTTCTCTTTTAAAGATAAAGCAATTCCGTCTTTGCCACAAACTAAAGTTTTCTAATCCTTTTATCTTTGTAACATCATGGTGTAGACCTTTGATACTTCAAACTTATATTAATTTAGCTAAAATAATTCATAGTTTGAAATATCTCAGGTCTACGACATTTATAATTATAGGGATAAGAAAAGAAGAGTTTGTGACAAAGACTAAATTTCTGTAGTTATCCATTTCAGCTGACATTAAATCTACAATTTTTTTTACATTTCTGATTTATAACTAGATGTTTGTTAATTAATTGTTTCAAGTGACACTAAGTAATTTAGAAATTTTAGCTTTTTACATTTAAATTATTTATATTTAGAAGCTATTTTTTGATGTTTGATTTAAAATTAAAAACTGATAATGAACATTTAATATACCTTATAACACTATCCAAATTCTTGTAGGACATATTTTGGTTAAGCTTCTTAAAGGGACTGTAAAGGAAAAATGCCAGGGGTATAGGCTGAAACCTGAGCATTTTAGGAGTTGACCTAAAAGAGATCTATCTGTTGTTATTGTCTCGAGAAATTGATATAAAACAGTGTCAAAATTATGCTAAAATTCATATATAAAATTTTGTGAAAAAATCATATTTAGCAAATACGCAACCAATCTGAAAACGTCGATATCCCTCTAGCCTTGAAAACTTAGGTTTGCTTCTATTATTATTTTATTTAAATAATTTTTCATTTTTAATAGATATAATTGCAAATATAACTTTTATAAAATTTTATATATATAAATTTACGTATAAAGGAATTGAGTCTTTGCCACAAACTTTGAATTTATAATCCCTATATCTTTGGATTCCAATGTCGTAGACCTTAGATATTTCAAACTATGAATTCTGTTAGATCAAATGATATAAGTTTGAAATATCAAAGAAGTACGACATTGGGTTCCAAAGATATAGGGATTATAAATTCAGAGTATGTGGCAACGACTCAATTCCTTTGACACAGTTTTACGTGAACTTCTCGAGACAGGAACATCAGATAGAACTCTTATGGGTCTCGATCAACTCCTAAAATGTTAATTAGATTTCAGCCTAAACCTCCTTTAATTTTTCCTTTACAGTCCCTTTAATAATTATAATTAATTAATTAATAACATTTTGTTCATAATATCGAAAATTTTGTTCTTAATGTTGAACATTTTATTCATAATATCGAACTTTTTGTTCAAAATAATGAACATTTTGTTCATAATATCAAACATTTTGTTCATAATATCAAACATTTTGTTCATAATTTCGAACATTTTGTTCATAATATCGAACATTTGTTCATAATATGGAACATTTTGTTCAAAATATCAAATATTTTGTTCATAATATTGAACATTTTGTTCATAATATCAAACATTTTATTCATAATATCGAACATTTTGTTCATAATATCGTACATTTTGTTTATTATATATAACATTTTGTTCAAAATATCGAATATTTTGTTCATAATACAGAAACTTTTATTCATTATTTTAAACTATCGAAAGTATTTTGAAATGAAGAACGCACTGTTAAGGGTTTCTCCGAACAATTTATTCCTTTTCTCTTCTTTGATACTATTAAGTAACCTTTAGATTTATAGAGATACATGTCTAATACACAACGGTATCTTATCAACAGTTTTAGCAACAAATATGAAAATCTCCTTGTTTTCCTTTCTGAAAATGAATTATTTCCAATTTCGAGTTTTCTCTAGAAGGGATTTATGTATTCATGAAGATAGAAAAATAACGATATTTTCCTCATTGTTACTCAGAAAAAGCTGCCAGAATAGTGAATTCTATTCTCTTTGAATAAAGGTCTAAAAAAAGTGTTGTGAATCTGGCATTTAACTTTTCACATTGTTGATGGCGAAGTTGAAAGTTCTTTTAATAAGTTAAAAAATTATTATATATAGTCTAGTTTCATTTCTCTTGAAATAGATTAATATCCCCGTCTTGTTTATATAAAATAATATAATCATACCCCCCCCCCCCCACAATTAACCATCAATAACCTTTCATCATCGAAATCATCCTCCCCCTCCCACCCCCTTCACAAATTGAATCTTGAGCTACTGTCTGTTTACTGTGAGAAATCTGTGCGTCTGCAATTTACAAATTAATTGTGGTTTTTCGGGTCCTTGGTTGCTTGGGTGGGCTACAGGGGGGTCAGTACTAGTTAGATCAGACAGACCAACCGACAAACAGACGTAATGACAAACAAACAATTGAAGCATGACAAATGATCTAAATTGAAGATTGAAGACTGCTTCTTATTTTAGTTTTGAAGGGATGGTTAAACAATGCTACAGTCAATGTAAAATAAGTCTCACTAAGTGCATGAGAATAGTGAGTGAAAATTTTAGTTTTTTTATTTACTATTCGACTTTTTGAATAACTTAAAATCTACATTAACTGCAAGGTTTGTAAAGAATTTAATTTCATCTTTAACAAACTTAAAATGTGATAAACTTATCTAGACAGTTCAAAGTAAAAAAAAAGATTATTGTGTTGATTTTTATTAATCATGCATATATAAACTCTATAAATTTATTTTTATCACAGATGGAAAAAAGTTTCTTTTGTTCAGTGGTTGTATAGGCCCTGAGCATCCAGAATCTTGGCTAACTGTCCTTTGTCTCCAGTAGATTTCTTTAGTTTAGCTCTCTTGTTCTGAAACCAGATCTTGAGCTGAGATTCACTTAAACCAAGCTCACGAGCCAAGTTTATTCTTCTATCCTCTGTTAGATATCTGTTACCTTGGAACTCTTTCCTCAGCCTCTCAAGCTGTCCTCCAGTAAATGCTGTTCTTGGCCTCTTGTCCTCGTCCTTCTTCCGTAGTTTCCTGGCTCGAGGACCAGAGGACGGTCTGTCTGAATATCTTGTACAGAAAACCCAGGCTGGCCACAGCTGACCGTTGGGTCCTCGAACCATACCTGGAGGACAGTCTGGATCCGTCCTTGGAGCTTCATTAGAGGTTTTAGATAAATCCACTGGAACCTCTATCTCTGGACTCTGAACCTTGATGTTTTCAGGTTTAGGTTTAGAATTTATCTTTATGTAAGGTTTAAGAATATTTTCTATGGAGAAGGAAAGATGTCTTGAGACAGGAACAGGAGATATTAAACTTTCTGAAGCATGGAGAACATCTGTTGGAGTTGGAGGAGGAGAAGAACGAAGACTGGAGTTTAAGGAGCTGTTTGGAGAAGATATTATTGATCTCCATGAGTCTGGAGATTCACTTCTGCTCCAGTAACTCACGTCAAGAGGTTGAAAGTTAAATGCTTGATACATCTTGTTGGAAAGATGAACAAAGAATATTAAGTTTCAGACAAGAACACTCTTTTATACTGGCTGTACCGGTCTCATCGCTCTGACCGGAGAATATCTTCGCTCCTATTGGTTAAAAAGCATTCTGCTGTATTCCTATTGGTCACCTTTGAATTCCCGGCTTCTGATTGGATCTTAGATTATCCACAGGTGTAGGGTTGTGTTTCTCTGGGATTGGAAAAATAAGGATTAGATGATTAACTTTTCAACCCCTGATTTAATTCTCTTTAGGGCGGAACCCAAGGTCAGATTAGAGAATTTGTCAATCCATTTATGCAATCCTGAGTTTACAATAATCCAATGATTTTATAATCCCCGGATCGTGGGAACGTTAATACCTTAATTCAATGTTTAATCTGTCTATTTATATATTAATCTATTTACACTTGTTTATCTGTTTATCTATGAATATATCTAAAATTAAATGCGAATCAATCATAGATACATCTTTTTATAGAAAGAGAATTTATCAGGAATGTTATAAGTCGTTAAAGAAAATATAAAATCTTGCTTGATTGTATTCAAAGTCCTCGATCAATGAGCAACCAAGGAAGGAATGACGTTTTGCATCTGAAAACTTGCAAGGAGGAGAAGGTCAGTCAAATTCAATGAACATTACTGTTACTCGGGTACATATTATATATTTTGAATTAATTTTTGTTCTTTCTAATATATAATAGTTCTTTAATAAAAGAGTTTAGGATAAAAAATATAATATTTTAATCTTATGTGCATTTTACTTCAGTTTGATGTGACCTGGGAAAGGATAACAAATAAAAACATGATCAAGATGAAAGAGCAGAAAAGATGACAAGGAAAACTCGATTGGGAGGGGAATCGTAGAAGAAATAGAATGTAAAAGAAAACATAATTGATATGAAACAGCGTAGAAGAAATTTGGATGAAAAGGAAAACATAATTGGTATGAAAAAAGCATAGAAAAGTTAGAATGAAATGGAAAACATGATTGGTATGAAAGAGCATTAGAGGAAATAGTATAAAAAGGAAAGTATAATAAGGATGAAAGGATGAAAGACCATAGGAGAATGAGGTCGAGAAAGAACAAAATATTTGGTATGAAAAAACGTACGAAGAAACAGGAAAGTATAATTTAGATGAAAAAAAAGGAAATAGGATGAAAAGGGAAGTATAATTGGGATGAAGAGCATAGAAGAAATAGGATAAATAGGAAAACACGATTGGGATGAACGAGCATGAAAGAAATAGGATGAATATGAAAACACGATTGGGATAGAAGAAATAGGATGAACATAGAAGAAATAGGAGAAATAGGAAAACACGATGGGAATAGAAAAAATAGGACAAATAGGAAAACCTGATTGGGATGAACGAGCATAGAATTGAAGTAGGATGAATAGGAAAACACGATGAGGATAGAAGAAATAGAATGAGTAAATTGCTAAAAAACATAACAAATTGGTATTTGATCAATTTTACTAAATAATGTCTGAAGTATCACGCAACCTCTAATCACAATCTAAAAATCCTTACATTTGGACCGAACAAAAAAAACGTTTATAAAAAACTAGCTCATTATCATTACGACACAGAGGCGTATGCAGGAATTTTTCCAGGTGGGGGGGGGGGTCAGAATTTCCACAGGGGGCTACCATAGTTTTATACCCTGCAGGGCTGCAGCCGCTGAGTGAAAGGTATTAAATAATCTGCAATGTAAGACAAAAAATACAGAAACAGACACTAAAATATTTTCTATTTTTTATTAATGTTTACGAGAAACTGCTCTTGAATTTTTTTATTTTCTCAAAACGTAACATAAATTTGATTCCTTTGCAAATCTGGTTTTCAGTATTTAAATATACTCAAATTACTTTTATTAGTTTTTCCTTTTAATCTCAAAAGTGCACTTTAAAAATATAGCACCAAATATTAACAATTCGTTTTTTTTACGTTGGGAAGCATTTTAAAGTGTAAAAATTTGAAGAATTGAAAATCTCCAAGCCATGGATTAGATTGGTTTAGAGTTCAAAAGGGGAACATTTTTTAATATGAATCATATACCGGAGATTATTATTATCAACGGAAATGTGGTGTGTAAAATTAGCGGAATTTACAATTGAAATAATTGTAAATAAGCAGAATTGTTGATTAGTTCAAGGCTCTGTACAGACAGGGGTATCTTCTCACAATAAAACAGCGGAAATTCAAACTATTTCAATTGTTGTCACAGTATTAATTTCATGTAAAATTAGGGACCTACCGGTAAGGGGATGCTGGGGCGCAAGGGGTTCAAGGGGGGAGAGAGAGCAGGGAGGGAGAGTAAGGAGGAGGGTCATCAGAGTTGACCGGAACATATTGAAGATGACCCGCGCACGCTTCCTATCTTACCACACACGGAGATGCATTCCTAGAAGAAAGGATATATTAAAAAATCAATTAGAGAAAGCAACACCATAAAAAAATACCTGGAAATAGGATATTTCCTCAGCACCCCCCCCCCCTACCCTCCTCAATACTTTGAACTTTGCGACTTTGTGTCCTCGTAGTTCCTTGTTGTTGATTTTGTTATCAGAGTTATCTGAGTTGAAAACTTTAGAATGAGATATCCTTAATCACGATCGCTTAATCTGATTATCCAATGTACACACTTTTGATTTTCTTCTTAATCTTCTTTTTGGATATTTCTACTGTATAAAAGTTACGTTTGATAACAATTACAGATACAATGCTATATCGATTGGACTAATATCCAATTGAATTAAAGCCGGCTTTTAGAACATTTAAACAAATGTAAATTTAATTATATTATAATATGAAATTATTAAAAACATTTTTTAGGACTATTGTCATTTTGCACGTTAGTCTTAATAAACATTAATCCAAAACTTACGTTCATTCAATCGATGCTTAGTTCAAATCAAAACCAGTTTTTCAAATGTTAAAGAGTGCATCTTGACATGACACGCTGATTGGTTAAATTTTTGATTTCTTTCTTGGATATTGAATGCGTTTTAAAAAAATCTTGGGTTTTATTAAAACCAGGAGTTTAGCATTAATCTTGATATCCACCATTCAGCTCTGGTTACACTATACTAATGTGAACAACTTTGTTCTTCTCGTTTTTGGGTAAACTTTAAAGCACTTGTTTTTAGTTTCAGTTTTTAAGAAGTATTTGACAAAATTATCAACAAGAGAGCTTGCAACCTTTGGAACTGTTAATTTCATTTCGATACCTCCGATTGTGCACTTTTACTTTTGACATCTGGAAGGGGGGGGGGGTGAATGTAGAGTTATGTAGACTTCAGAAATAGTTTAGTTTTTACGTACAATTAAAATTAAATCGGTTACATATTGGAAAATCAAAACATTTTTACTCTTCTTAATAGCTCTTCAATTAAAGGAGTTTTGATTAAAAACATATAAAACTTCCATGTTACGTACAATTTACTATAGTTTGACACGTGCTGTGAATACGAAAAAAAGTTATATATCATATTGAGAAAATTAAGATTTGAAAGAGTACTTCAAGAATAAAAATACAAATATCTACACATAATTTGTATTTGTATTAAATCAAAATAAGAAGAAAGATAAAACTTTTAAAAATATGATTGAATGAAGGTTCAAGAGTTAAAGGATATAAGATTGTGAGAAATATAACTATCTATTTTTTTAATCGGTGCTATACACTACATGGAAATATCTACTTGTACTGAAACTATATTGAATATGATAGAGATCTTGTTAAATCTTGATCAGAGTCAGACCAAACATTCAAGGTACCGCTGTGAATCTAACATAGGAAACCAATGAAAAACTTTGCAGTCTCGTTAAGGTGTGAATAATTCAAGAAAGAGAGATGTTAGTAAAACTTATTTCGGTTTATCCTCCCTGGTATTTAAAGGTTTACTGCAAACCACATTCTTCCTGGGTTTACAGGTTTATGATTAACAAATCTTAGAAACCTAAACCATGGGAACCAACCAAACCAAACCTAACACTACCCTCATTCAACTTGAAATCACCCAGATTTTTGTTTTATTCATGACTAGCTTTGGAACCCGGTGTTGCCCAGGGTAGTCATATTTAGTACCTCCGTTTACCCGAGCTGTGTCCTTTGTTGGAAATTTTTTTTTCTATATAAAAGTGGGCTTACTCAATTTAAGAATCTCAAAACCATGCTAAGAACATTCCCGTGGTCCTACCGAGTTGAACAACAGCTTCCTTAGAAATCACATAAACTTTAAAATCTAACTAGTCATTTTTAAACTCCAGGTTGAAAAAATGTTTGCTATTATACCACCCCACCCAATCCCTTTCCATTCCATTAAATACAGGAATTTTTTTATCAAATATTACACACATATATTTCTGAGAAACGTATTCACGATATTAGAAATATTTTAGAGTTAATAAACTTTATTATTGTAAAATACTTCATACACAATTTTACTGGTTAAACGAGATTTACGCCTTAATATTATTTTATTTTCAAACTGAATTAAAAAATATCTTATTATTTCTGATTAAATTTTAGTTTGAATTTGTTTATTTCACATTCTGAACCTTTTTAACCCCTATTTCGACTAGGGGAGGGGGGGGGGGACAAGGCCCGGGGACCGCCCCATGAATGGGTCGGAAGCTGTTGAAATTTTTTAACTTTTCTAACTAAGACATGCCCCTCACTATAGGCTCAAAGCGGGGCTTATATACCAACTGCCTAAGTTCTCAGGCATACTAGCTGAATGCCTCATTTTATCTATCTTTGTCCGACTAAATCTATATTTAGACCTTCTTCCAGTCATTGGATTTCGAGTCGACTATGGCTCTTTGGAAACCCTTGAACAAAAGTAAGCCGATTGCATAATGTTTCGAAGAAATTTTGCATAGATTTTTGCACAGATGCCTTTCTAGAGAACTTGCACATTTTCAGTTTTCCTTTAATACAGATTTAGTTAAATATTTTGCAAATATTTTTGCATATTTGTATTAGCCGTGGTAGGAGCTTTTCAAAAATCCATAATATATCATATTTTGCGAACTTTTTGTTTTTAGAAAATTTTGTTCTTAAACTGCAAATTATAAAGTAGAGCCTAAGGTGTATCGAATGCTATAAATTTGTATCACATAAAGGCCCCCCCTTCCCTAGACTATTTTGGGTAAACCAGACGTCAGTCTGAATAGGGTTAACTTTCTACCCCTCATCCTTTTCCCCATTCCTTTTTCCTTTCTCTCCTTTACTTTCACTTTTTGTCCTGTTTTAATTCCTTCTTTTCCTTTCTTTCTACTTTATGCCTTTCATAATTTGCTTGGAGTGGAGACAAAAAGCCTAAAAACAAAACACCCAAATCATAACACCCAAGATTTTAAAATGTCAAAAATTAAGTTACATAATGTACAAATTTACAAAATGTTCAAAGTTCCAAAAAGTCCAAAGTTACAAAATGTCACAAAATGTCCAAATATGTCTAAATGTTACCAAATGGTACAAAATATCTAAAGTTACAAAATCTTCAATATTACAAAATGTCCAAAGTTAAAAAAATGCCCAAAGTTAAGCAAAACAACTTATTTTAGAAAATCTTTGAAACTTTCTGTTCAAATTTCAGCTGTCACGTCGATATTTAGTTAGTTGGTTAGTTAGGATTTAACCCACGGCTTAGTAACATAATATATAATTACAAAATAGGTAATTAGAAAACATGTAATTACATATGTTAGTAGCAAAAGATATCAGCAACAAAAGATATGATTATATAATCTACAGAAAGGCAAATATTACAAAACATATGAAATGTTTATTAACTCATATTAATAGTTCAAATGTGGTTCAGTTGTAACTGTAACTGAAACTTTGGACATTTTGTAATTTTGGAAATTCTATAAATTTGGACATTTTGTAACTTAATCATTTTGTAACTTTGGAGATTTTGTAACTTTAGACATTTTGTAATTTTGAAAATTTTGTAACTTTGCACATTTTGAAACTTTTTAAACTTTAAATTTGGGCTGTTTTGTTAATTGGTCGTTTTGTTTTTGGCCAATTTGTAAAATTGGGCGTTGCGTTTTTGGGAGATGTGTAATTTTGGATTTTTGTTTTTGGACATAGTATTTTTAGGCGTTTTGTATCCACCTTAGTTTTTATATCTATTTATCTATTGCATCTTTAATTTTTCATCTTTCCTTTTTCCTCTAAATTTTTCTTTCTGCCTTATTTTACTCCTCTTCCTCTTCCCCTTTTATACTTTCACTTTTATCCTTCCTCTATCTTCTTATTTCTTCCGTTCTTCTATGATCGATCATTTCTTTTCCTTTTCCTCTACTTTTATCTTCTACTTTTCTTTTTCTTTTCCTCTACCTTTATCTTCTACTTTATCTTTTCTTGTCCTCTACTTCTATCTTCTACTTTATCTTTTCTTTTCCTCTACTTTTATCTTCTACTTCATCTTTTCCTTTTCCTCTACTTTTATCTTCTACTTTATCTTTTCCTTTTCCTCTACTTTATCTTCTACTTTATCTTTTCCTTTTCCTCTACTTTTATCTTCCACATTATCTTTTCTTTTCCTCTACTTTTATCTTCTACTTCATCTTTTCCTTTTCCTCTACTTTTATCTTCTACTTTATCTTTTCCTTTTCCTCTACTTTTATCTTCTACTTTTAAGATATAATTAAGATAAATAATGATTCCCCTTAATATCTCTGACAAGCATGAAACTGCAATAAAATATTTGAATGGATTCAGGGGTAATAAATAATATTTTCAATAAAATAATGAATTTTTTTGTTTTTAGGTCTTTCGCAGGTGAATTTTTAAATCTTGTAAATGGCGAATGAAAAAGATAAATTTACACCTTGGTTCGGTTCATCCCTAGTTATAATTCGTGCTGGTTCTACAATACCCTGGGATGGGTTACCATCCTAGATAAATTAAACTAGGCAGCTCATGTCGTCTTCAGCTGAAATTTAATCTAAGTATCTAGGGTACCCTGATCTTGCCGGGTGTCATTTGTTGCATAAAACGTTCTGGTTCGACTCTATACAATGGGTAGCCAGACTGGACAGGACGACTGAATGTACATTGCATCTACAGTACGTGTTGTACCGGCTTTTGCAACTTTAAGAGTGGCGTCAGGTCAGGGTTGCCATCTTACAATCAGAACGGACTGTACAGTTAATTAGCCAAGAAATATCAACAAAAAATGAAATATCCTAAATGAGACATCAGATTGATTGTTCAAAACAAGAAAAACACACAAGGAACCTCTATATCATTGTTTACATATGTATTGTACTGCATCTTTTTGGAGGACCGTAAACATACTTCGTGCTGCGCTTGATGAGTTTTGTATATATTCATCCAGAATCTGAATAGATAAAGTCCGTTATCGAGAGGCGATTGTGTATTTGAATTTAACAAGAACAAGAAAATATTGCAATTGACTCCGTGGAGACTACTGTAAAAAGGTAACAAATATGAAAAAAAGAGTGCAAAATTTTTAGTTTTCTACTGATTCTATCTCTCTCATGGTTTGTTGGTCTCGTCAAAATAAAGTTTGAAATCATCCAGAAATCATCCAGAAGTCATCCAGATATCATCTTGGTGAAAAGTCGAGTTTTAATCCTTGTATGGCACGACTATAGCCGGTGAAAACTCCACTTTTAAACTCGATTAAAACTCAACTTCTGGAAAGCAAAAGTCGAGTTTTACTCGAGCTTTACTCGAGTTTTACTCGAGTTTTACTCGAGTTTAACTCGAGTTTTACTCGAGTTTTTGTTTGCTGGGTAAATTACACGTAACATTGAAGTCTTATGTTTTCAATCCTAACTCCTTTTATTAAAAAGCTCTTGAGAAGAATTTTAAAATTTTGAGTTCCTCTGATAAAGCTAATTATAAAATTGCTTTCCTATACTTCAGCATAAATAAAACGGAGCTTTTAGGTCACAAAGCATTACCAGTAATTTAGCCGTACTACTGCTTTTTCCTTATTTCTTGATTTTGTTTACATAACATAATGTGTATAGGTTTATTACAATATAAATATCTTTAAATTTTTTATCAATTGTGCGCCAAGTAGCTTATACTAGCTAATAACTAAAGGAATTGAGTCTTTGCCACAAACTATGATTTTTTATTTCGTATATCTTTGCAACCCTATGTTGTAAACCTTAGATATTTCAAACTATGAATTCTGATATATCAAGTAATCTAAGTTGGAAATAGCTCAGGCTTACAACATCAGGTTGAAAAGATATAGGGATTGGAAAATTTAAGTTTGTGATAAAGACTCATTTCCTTTATGGTTTAATATTAAACTGAACTAATTGATAATATTCTAAAAAAGTGATTTAAAGACTTTTAAGATATTAGTAATATAGAAATAAAATGCCGATGGTTACAAATCTAATCTAATATGGATGAAGGGAAAACAATAGAATCCATGCAAAAATGTTATTTAAAATCCAATAGGTTACAATATAGTCGAATTAAACGCATTGCTTTTTTGCTTGTATCTGCATTGAGGCAGCTGAGAGTGGCTTGAAGACCATTAGCTTGATAACCTGATGTCTCTACATTGAGGCTTGATAGGGCCAGGGTTCTGTAACCCTATGATAAAGTGCTTGATGCCGACAGCTCTATCCACCTAGATTGTCTCCTATTGGTCGAGCTAGAGTAGTCACTGCTCTCTCATTGGTCGAAGTGAAACCAAAGGCTTCTTCTTATTGGCTGAAATCCAGCGGTGGATTTTCATCAGGCAGTTTGGCGCCAAAATCCGGTCCAAGTACACTCAGGCCAGTTCCGGCCAATGCAGTGAGAGTAGAGAGAGAGAGAGAGAGTGCGCGTTCAGTTAAAAGGTTTCAGTTGATACCACACAGTCCTAATGAGTCTATTAAAGCTAAATTAGATTATTATAATAATTATATAAACTGTACAGCTAAATTTAGTGATTAATATGCTTAGCTTGGTGAATGATAAGCATAGAACACCTTCCTTGCATGGTGAAGAGAGACCGGAGTCACCAGAGATCGATGTAGATTCACCAGAAGATCTAGACTCACCACATCCTCAACTTTCACCGAAAGATATTAAAGAAGAAGAGGAAGAAGAAGAAGAAGATGAGAAACCAAATATGTTTTCACCCGCCCCGTCATTGTTCGCCCCCCTCGCCCTTCATCTACAGCGCCCTTCCCTTTCCCTTCCCATCTTCCAACCCTTCCTTCCCCTCGCCCCTGCCCTGCTCAGGAGAAATCTTCCATTTTCCATAGATGCCATTTTAAGACCGGAGTTTGGACAGAGACTCTCCCCGCCCACCTCTGTATCTCCGCCCACTACATCTCTAGGGGTGTCTCCAGGTCGGAGCCCGCCCTCCCCTGCTTCCCCGCCCATTTCAAGGTCAAGGTCACCGGGGGAGGTGACCTCAAATAAACCCACACAGGATGCAGACTGTCCCCCAGGTTAGGTTATGTTTCTGATTATATTTTTAAAAAAATCTAATTTAAAAAATTCCTAGATATAATTATTTACATTTTGCTGATTATAAAAGTTAAGAAATGTAATAATATAATGATAATTTTAATAAACTGCCAAGTATATTTTTTCTTAGCATGTACAAATTGAATGACGATATTAATAATCATTAAAGCGATCTTTATAGTTTAATGAATAACAACAATAATAATAATAGTTCTGAATTTCAGGTATGGTTCGCGGGCCTAACGGTCAGCTGTGGCCAGCCTGGGTTTTCTGTACAAGATATTCAGACAGACCTTCTAGTGGTAGGTCAACCTTTCTGTCTATCTGTCAACCTATCAGTCATTTGTCAACCTATCTGTATATCTGTCAACCTATCTGTCTATCTGTCAACCTTTCTGCCAATCCATGTGTCTATCTGTCTATCTGTGAATCTATCTGTTTATCTTTCAACCTATCTGTTTATCTGTCAATCTATCTGTCAATTTATCTGTCTATCTGTCTTTCTATCAATCCATTTGTCTATCTGTCTTTCTGTCAATCTATCTGTCTTTCTCTCAATCTATCTGTATAACTGTCTGTTTCTATCAATCTATTTCTATATTTATATATATAATCTATTTAGCTATGTTTCTATCTATCTGACTAATTATCTATGTTTCTGAAGAATATCAGCGTGTTAAACTACGGTTTGTTTGTTTACTTTCTTGTGTCAATTAGGTTTTCTGTCACTCTAATCAAAATTATAAAGGTCTGATACAGCTAACGTTTGTTTTTTTTACATTTTTATCTGTTTCAAAATGATTCTTAAATTGTTTTGCTTTTTGAATTTTTAAATTTTTAAATTTTTTTTTTTGTTAAGTTACGTAAATAACGATTGTTAAGGAGGTATAATTATCATTACCATTTCGTCAAAGCAACAAATATTTTTGGTCTTAAACTGCGCACTATAGTTTCAGTGGAAGAATATATTTCCATTAAATGATAGCGCCGATTGTAGAATTAATAACTCTAATTGGATAATGAGATAGATAGAAAGATAGATGTTACCGCCATACTATTTCTATTGGTTCAGATTAGACAACAAGCACATGAATGAACCCTGAATGGTTCAGGCGCTAATGGACTCGGCATACAGGAGTGTGCGCGATTTTTAATGAATTTCATACACGGCTCCTGTTTTTTCAATCATTTGACAACTAAAAAATTAACAAGCGGAGGAAAACGTATGAAGATGGGGTGGGGTATCTTCCTTATCACACACTAGCTTGGGAACCCAGCTTTCCCTGGAAAAATAAGTTTTCCTAAAAAAAACCTTGGAACTATTAAATCAAGCTAAGAAAATTCCCCGTGGTTTTATCGAGTTTCCCAATTCAAATTTGGGGCTGTCTGGTCAAGGGGTTTCAGAGTTATGATCGGACATCCAAACAGACAAACGAACAAAGAAACAAAGAAGTACTTAATAAATAGATATATAAAAAATGTGTAAGTGTGTACGATAATGCGTGCTTACTGCTTGTTCTTTAGAACATTGAACACTTCTAAAAAATTTGAGTTCTCTTAATTTTACAATACATACCCAAAATGTCGTGTTATTTGAAAAAGGGCTCTTTCCTAGAACAGAAATCGTTGAGCCCTTATCTTATCCCCCCCTCCCCTCCTTTAACTTGAAAGTGATTATCAAACAACAGCTCATTAGGTAAAAAGTGATATATTAAAAAAGGAAATTTTGCTTAATATTTGACTTTCACATTCTCAGCGTAACATAAGAAAGTATCCCAGTGTTATCGATTAACCAACTATACAAATATATAGAAGACTTGTTATTCATTGAAGGGAGTGTTCGTGAAAATTGAAAGGGGGTATAGGCTTAAGGCGATAAAAAATGCACTTTTGATCGCTACTAATCTTACTTCTATCTGTTGCATCTATATTGGAGAAAATTGCTAAAAACGACTCACACCGAAGAACGTAGCGTCTATAAAAATTCGGAAAGATGCAACATTCAACTCGGATCGTAAACAAATCAATTTAATTCCAAAGAAATCATTCAGATATTACAAACAGTATTCATCGATTATTTTTCGACGCATTAGTATATAGTTAATATTTTATAATATTTCGTATAATGTCGTCTTCATTATCAAAAATCCTCGAAACAGGAATAAATGTTTTCAAAAATAACTCTCAGATCATGAAAAATACAAAATATTATGAAATATAAACTATTTACGAATGCGTCGAAAAATATTCGATAACTATTGTTTGATTTGTTTGGAATTAAATTGATTTGTTTACTATCCGAGTTGAATGTTGCATCTTTCTGAATTTGTATGGACTACGTAGTACGTACGTTCTTCGGTATTAGTCGTTTTTAACAATTTTCTCCTTATAGACGCAACAGATAGAAGTAAGATTAGTAGCGATCAAAGGCGTGTTTTTATCGCATTAAGCCTATACCCCCTTTCGTTTTTTCGCGAACACTCCCTTTAACCAACTATACAACTATAAAGCTAGTGGACTAGAAATTGCAAATATTGTCAAGTAGATATTTTCCGTCAATTTGTTTAAATAAAACCTTTCAAACTAATTTAATTAAAATTTCGTCGAATTCCTTTTATCCTCCTCCCCCCTCCCACATGGTTTTATAGAATTGCGTGGAAAAAAAGCAATAATTGTAATTAGTTAAAATGGCCGAGTTTCCCATTTGGTTTGGAAATATTTGATTAAAATGGCGCTGCCGAGTCCTGACCTTTTGGTTGAAATTACGGAGGAAACACTCAGGATTTTAATTTCCCCTTCATCCATTGAAACCCCCGGACCTGGACAAAAACAAAATTAATCAATTCAAACGAATTCGAGAGGGGGAGATTCATCAGGGTGATCGGGGGATAGATATTTCGGTAAAACATAGTCTCTGATATTTTCAAGATAAACTCTCTCGTTTTCATCGTTAATTTTGTTGTTTTTATTGAATCTACTTTATTTTGTTTTATTCAATCTATTCATTTCAAACTGAATGAGAAATGAACCGGACCGTATCATGTCCATTTAATTAATATTGGCACAATTTGCACCAAATAAATCCAATTAGTTAAGCGTGGAAAAAAACGAGAGATGTGTGCGCATGTTCCAATTAATGCCGCTGAATGTTTTGATAGTGATCAAATAACCGGATTTCGGCCATTGATTGGCAAATGGTTGAAATAATGGGTTAAAGTAGAATGGTTGAGATTTAGTCAGGGTGGTCCGTTTATCTCTGTCATCACTGAAACAGCTCATCACGTTTTAAACCTGAATTATACATTTTTTTTTCGAAATTTGCATTTATTTTTAAAACTTTTTTCAAATATATATGATTACAATTTCTTTAAACATAGTTTTAGTTAATTAACCCCTGCTTGTCAAAAAAAAATAGTCTGTCTATATTTTAATTAAAGAAACTAGGCATCATATGCAAATGTGAAATCCTAATTAAAACGAACAGTGTGTGCACTCTGTGCGCATAGCAAAAATGCACAATGCGCGGTTTTGACAAGATTGAATCTGAAGGATCTTACATGCTAAATTCCAGGCTAAATCATCCAAAAGCATAAAAACATAATAAACGGTTCCCTCTCATCACATGTCAACCGATAATCTACCAGTTTAACCGTAACACACGATAATCTACCAGTTTAACCGTTACACACGATAAAATGCAAAATTAGTCAACTTTTGCTAATGGACTCAAATATTAGAAACTTAAGTAATAACAAGAACACTTGTGTTTTGAAGCGGGGGGGGGGGGGTTAAAATATATATTTTTCTCATATTCCTTTACATTAGATTAACAATTTGTGCTTTTAGGAAGAAAACCTCGGCAACGAAAATCTGATTTAAACATTAAAAGTAAAAACATTTTAAAAGGGGTTTCAAGTTGGCAAGTTTTAATTGATCACAATCTACAGTTAAACTCTGAAAAATAGGAAATGGTTGTTTTAGTTTGTCTCGTATTGCGTGTGTGATCCAAGCTGTGTTTTGACAATTTAAAAGATTTGAACTAGACTGAGAGATCCATCTGCCGGCCTCTGGATTTCTAATTAAATTCAAAATAAGATTCAAATCTCAGTTTTATCTCTTGTTCATCTTTCCTCTTTTTCATTCATTCTCCTCATCAAACTGATTTTAATCTGTAGAGTCGCAACTTTTAGTGTCGAAGGGAGTCGGAACTTTTAGTGTTAGATTGAGGGACTGTGGACTTTTAGACTTAGAAGTTATTTGGGACTTTTAGTAACGGAAGGAGTTAGGACTTTTAGTACCGGATTGAGCCGGGAATTTTAGTTTCGGAGGGAGTCAGGAATTTTAGTGTCGGGGATTCAAGACATGGAGTGACGGAGGGACCGGAGTCAGGACTTTTAGCACTTTTTCACACATAGTGCTATTATATTTTATGATTTTCCGTTTTTTACAAAAAAAGTGGTCAACATTGGGCCGTATGTTTTTAGGGCGAGAGTTATTCAACAATTAATATAGGTTTAAGTATAAATTGTAATTATATAAACCTTAAATGTTTACTGTTCAGGTCCCCGACTTCGGAAAGTGAAGAAAGCGAGATCAGCGAGTGGGTCAGAGCGCTCCGTGTCTCCTGTTAGAGCCGGTAGTATTGGAGACGACAAGCGACCAAGAACTGCTTTCTCGTCGGAGCAATTGAGCCGACTAAAACACGAGTTCGACACGAGTAGATATCTTACAGAGGAGAGAAGGAGGTCTTTATCCAAGGTCAAAGCATTTTAATTTTTTTAATTTTTTAATTCAATAATAATTAAAACGTATCAGCTATTTTTGCTATTTGTGTATTTTCTTTAAAAAAAAGGTTGAACGAAGAAGATTATTCTTATTTGTCTTTAATTGAAATAATTATAAAGAAACTGATTACTCGCCTCTAAATTAAATGTTACAATAAAAAATGATTTGAAGCATTTGGTTTTCATTTTGAGTAGAGATTAAAAAAATGAGGCACTTTTGAATCCAATTTTAAAATATTGAAGTTTCAATTTAATTATGCTAAGTGGAATATAAGCAGCTCCTACAAAATTAATGTTTAGTTTCCCCTGAAGTTGATTAATTAGCCTAAATACTAGTTTAACTTTTAATCTGCTAATTATCACAAAAGTCACAACTTAACGTTTTCAAAACCCCGCACTTACAGTTCAAAATACGAATAAAGAGTTGGTTTAAACAACCTTTTCCGTATGATTCAGAAAAAAAGTAAGTCATATCAACATTTTTTTTGAGAAATACTTGTTAACATTAAATAACAACAATGACAAGTAAATTTTTGAAATTTTGATCATTCATAAATCTTCCCTGCAGGGGCCACGTGTTGTCCCACACTAAATTTGAGCCTGGTCGGTTTAGCCGTTTTGACGTTTATTGGATACAAACAATCAAACAAACAAAAAACAGACAGACAGACAAGCAAAGTATATATTTAAATACTGTTTTTTTCAGGACCTGGGCTTGAATGAAAACCAGATAAAAATTTGGTTTCAAAATAAGCGCGCCAAACTTAAGAAAAGTACGGGGCATAAGGGAGAGCTTGCGCAAATGCTCTCCGCACAAGGACTTTATAATCACAGTACGATGTCATTGGATGAAGATGATCCAGACCTGTTTGGTATGTGAAAAACATGAAAAAATACCACTTATAGATCTTGCCAAAAATTATGTGAATCTTAATGTTTAATGTTCAAACAAATATTTATTTATTTATTGTAACTATTAAATACATGTTTAAAAGTTTGTTTAGCTCACATAGAAGCAACTTAAAAATAATGCTATTTTCTCATAATTTAGTTTGGAAAAAATGGCTGTTCTCTTTTTTTTAAATTTTCTAATTATGAAGTTCTTAAAATTCTGTTCATTGTATTTTCGTTTCAGAAGAATGTTAATGAAAAAATAACAAATTGTACAAATTATTCTGGGAAATAATTTCCAACATGTTCTAATCGAATCTGTTGTTCTAGTCAGAACTATTTATAAATAATTATTGACAATAATTGAATTATTAGTTAACTTTTTATATTAGAGTTATTGATTTTTAAATAAATACTCTAATATATTAGTTTAGTGTATAAGTTATGTGTAGATTGAGTGGGTTTATAAATTAAATTTTATGTTTTGTCTTCGGTCAAAATTTGTGAACTTATACATTTTTCTGGCACAGAAAATTGAATGGGTATACTACCATTATTTCTCATAGTGAGCAAAGCAGTTGTAGAATTTTCTAATTTGTATCTGTTTTGTCTCTCAAACTTTTTCTTGAATAGTTTCAGATTTGTCCAATTAGTATATTTCTACAAATAACAAAATGACAAGTGCCATATCTCATCATTTTATAAAAAAAGGTCATTCTACTTTTATACATTGTTTACTAATATTTCGAGAAAACGATGTATCAAAGGAATTGAGTTTTTGCCACAAACTCTGACTTTGTAATCCCTATATCTTTGCAACCCGGTGTCGTAGATCTTAGATATTTCAAACTATAAATTCTCAAATAGTCGTAGTTTGAAATATGAAAGGTTTTCACCATCGGGTTGCAAAGATTTAAGGATTAAAACATTTGACTTTGTTCCTAAAACTCAATTCCTTTAAATACCGGGTCGATTTTGAAGTGTCGTTACGCCTTGTATGATGATATTTTTATTTGAAATAATATTGCAAAACATACTCTTTTGCCGATCAGGGTTTATTTTTAAAAAGTGTATTGTAAAACAATATTGCAAGCCTGATACTAATTAATCCACAGAGTTTGAAAAGTAAAGAAAATCCTTGAAAACGAAATGGTTAATTGATAAACCTGAATTCCAGTTAAAACCCTTAAATTGGATTCTTGTAACTAATTATAAATCAGTCTATTTAAATCTAATTATTTATTTATATAGAAAACAACTAAGAAATTGTCAGAATACAGGATTGTATTGTCAAATTATCAGGATTTACAGGGACTTCGTAATTTAGAGTAATCATTCACTGTAAATTCACTCTAAATTCACTTTAAATTTAATTTAAATTCACTCTCAATTCACTCTAAATTCACTCTAAATTTACTTTAAATTTAATTTAAATTCACTCTAAATTCACTCTAAATTCACTTTAAATTTAATTTAAATTCACTCTCAATTCACTCTAAATTCACTCTAAATTTACTTTAAATTTAATTTAAATTCACTCTAAATTCACTCTAAATTCACTTTAAATTTAATTTAAATTCACTCTCAATTCACTCTAAATTCACTCTAAATTTACTTTAAATTTAATTTAAATTCACTCTAAATTCACTCTAAATTCACTTTAAATTTAATTTAAATTCACTCTCAATTCACTCTAAATTCACTCTAAATTTACTTTAAATTTAATTTAAATTCACTCTAAATTCACTCTAAATTCACTTTAAATTTAATTTAAATTCACTCTCAATTCACTCTAAATTCACTCTAAATTTACTTTAAATTTAATTTAAATTCACTCTAAATTCACTCTAAATTCACTTTAAATTTAATTTAAATTCACTCTCAATTCACTCTAAATTCACTCTAAATTTACTTTAAATTTAATTTAAATTCACTCTAAATTCACTCTAAATTCACTTTAAATTTAATTTAAATTCACTCTCAATTCACTCTAAATTCACTCTAAATTTACTTTAAATTTAATTTAAATTCACTCTAAATTCACTCTAAATTCACTTTAAATTTAATTTAAATTCACTCTCAATTCACTCTAAATTCACTCTAAATTTACTCTAAATTCACTCTAAATTCACTCTAAATTCACTCTAAATTCACTCTAAATTCACTCTAAATTTATTTTAAATTCACTCTGAATTCACTCTAAATTCACTCTAAATTCGTTCTAAATTCACTCTAAATTCGTTCTAAATTCACTCTAAATTCACTCTAAATTCACACTAAATTCACTCTAAATTCACTTTAAATTTACTCTAAATTCACTCTAAATTCGTTCTAAATTCACTATAAATTCTTTCTAAATTCACTCTAAATTCACTCTAAATTCGTTCTAAATTCACTCTAAATTCTTTCTAAATTCACTATAAATTCACTATAAATTCACTCTAAATTCGTTTTGAATTCACTTTAAATTCACTCTAAATTCGTATTAAATTCACTATTAATTCACTCTAAATTCTTTCTAAATTCACTCTAAATTCACTCTAAATTTACTCTAAATTCATTCTAAATTCACTCTAAATTCACACCAAATTCACCATTGATCATGATCATCAAGATTAAGCCTCACGGTGGGGACCGGGGAGAGGGACTGTAAGCGTAATTTCGAGTAACCCTCGATGAAAAGATGGTAGTGCCCGGTTTACAACAGTACCCTTAAAAGCGTTGTTCAATCAAATGTAAATTAAATATTAATGTATAAAATGTTGAAACTCGATTTTTCTCAATTGTTGTTTCTCTTAAAAAGTGATTTGCTCATTTCTACTGCAAGAAAACACTTAGAAATTGTTTTAATTAGATGCTTTTAAACAAAATTTTCCGCAAGGGTACCTCTCTCAATCTGGCATTGCAATCGTTGTATAGGGGATCCCTTGAAATTACGCTTACAGTCCCTTTCATTCTAGTAAAAAAATGCCATTTTATCGTTGAAATAATATTGGTTCGAGGACAGGACTGTCTGAAGGGAAGTAGGCGTCTGATTTAAAAATTAAGAAAGTTCATACCTTTTTTTATAATTTAGCCACGGGCCTGGTAACATATTTGAAAACAAAAACTCTCTTAGTTCTAAAACTCTCACAACTCTATGAGTAAAATCACCCATGCACATTGGATAGACAAAAATAGCCCAACCGGAATAGGGGTTAAAAAATCAACCTCTGTCAAAACTGTCAAAACCTCCCAATATCTCCGCAAAGCCTGGAATGTAAAGATATATTCCCTCGGATGAAAAGAGGCCGACTCTTAAAAAAAGTCGGAGCAAATAGAGAACAATAATGACATGTTTGACAGTAAGCAGTGTTTAAATAGAATATAGTTGATTTTATCCTAATATTTACCTTGTCATTTGTCAAATTATTCAAGGATAAGATGTTTACATTAATCTTATATTTCATTTTAACAATTAGAACTTTAAAGTGAATATTATTTAGAGAAAGAAAAAGTAAGATTGAACAGATTTTTTCGGATTTGGGTCCAAAAAAAACCTTAAACGGCTGAACCGATCGGACTTAGATATTTTTTTGGGACCTTATATGACCCTTAGAAAGATAAGGTGATCATATTCACAAATTTTGCCTCCAGAAACATTTGAATTTTTGAATAATATAAAACCTACAAGGAAAACTAAAATAATCATGCACTAAAATGGTAAAAAATAAATAATAATAAAACAGAAGGGTACGCAAACAGTCCTTATAGCCAAGCATTGGCATCTTTACACAAAAACACTGTACTCATACTGTATAGAGTTAAATATACTGATGGTTAATAAGTTAGTAAGTTTGTAAAATGTGTGGTCCTTTCCCCAGAAAAAGGATAAATATATCTTACTAAACTAAAAATATATATTTCATAAAAGCATTGAAAGCAAAATGTATAAAGTATAATGTAAAGAAAATTATTAAATAAGAAGATTGAAGCAGGAAACCTTATTTACCCCTGAATATTAGAAGCTAGATGTTAGAACTAGATGAGGCTAAATATGGTTAGAAACACACTCCTTTCAACATCATTAAACCCAACAGATAAAGAAACAGTTAAATAGATAGATAGATGGATAGATGGATTAGATAGATAGAAGGATAGATAGATGGACAGATGGAAGGATAGACAGAACTTAAAGACAGGATGAATGGTACATGAAAGGAGCAGAAAAAAGAAAAGTCGAGAATTAGAGAACTAAATTACATAATAACTAAATGACATAATAACTAAATAACTAAATAGCTAAATAACATAATAACTAAATAAGTAAATAACTAAATAACATAATAACTAGATGACTGAAAAACTAGAGAACTAGAGAACTGGTGCACTGAGAACTAGAGAACTAGAGAACTTGAGAACAAGAAAACTAGAGAACGAGAGAACTAGAGAACTAGAGAGCTAGATATTTAGAGAACTAGAAAGTGAGATAACTAGAAAACGATTCACCGACAATAGCATTAAAGGAATAAAAAGAGAGAGATAAATAGAGAACTAGAGAACTAGAGAATTAGAGAACTAGAGAATGTTAGAACTAGAGAACCAGAGAATTAGAGAACTAGAGAATTAGAGAACTAGAGAACTAGAGAACTAGAGAACTAGAGAA
>NW_019397597.1:0-33304 GCF_000591075.1 Eurytemora carolleeae | reverse complement strand
ACCAAGAGATGAGAGAGAGAGATAGAGAGATAATTAGAGAACTAGAGAACGGGAGAATGTCGAAGTTTTGTATCATTGACGTTTTGATATTTGAAGTTTTGATAATCGACAATTTCACCGAAAAACTAAAGAACTAGTTACAATCGGAGGACTAAAGAACCTAAACAAATAAACAATGTAATGATAAATAATTTTATATTTTTTTCGACAAACTAACTTTCGACCAATTTTTAGTTTTATGCTTAAAGCTTAGTACAATAATACAAGTATTAATGTATTCAAGCATTATTTATTATGATTTGATGTCAACAAGCCTCATATTCACAGCAATGCTTAATCGAAAAAAAGATTTATCATTCCTCTTTTAGGTTTTTCACTTAAACGTATATTATTATATTATTTATCGCTAGAAATAGATTTAATGATTAGAAGTAAAATAAAAGTCTTATATCCTCCCCTATAACATAACATAAACCGTTTATTGTGTTCCAGAAGAAACGTCTTGAAGTTCAAAACGGTTGAAAGTTGGTAAAAAAGCGAGTATTTAAACTTGCATCTAAATTATTAAATAGATGATCTGATTCTTTTCGTTATCACTTCCTGTACTGATCGTCCTCAGTTCAAACCAATCCTCAGTCGGTTGTAATCCTCAGTTGGTAGAAATCCTCCGGCGGTAGCAATCCTCCGTCTGTAGCAATTCTCAGTCTGTAGCAATCCTTAGTCGGTAGCAATCCTCAGTCTGTATCAATCCTCAGTCGCTAGCAATCCTCAGTCTGTAGTAATCCTCAATTAGTAGCAATCCTCAGTTTGTAGCTTAATCCTCAGTCGGTAGCAATCCTCAGTCTGTAGCTTAATCCTCAGTCTGTTGCAATCCTCAGTCTACGTCAATCCTCAGTCTGTAGCAATCCTTATTCGGTAGCAATCCTCAGTCTGCAGCGATCCTCAGTCGGTATATCGATCGTTCATAATCGTTAAATCGTCAAATCGTTGTAATCAGTAACTTCACTGACAAATGTTTTTTACTTCTATGTTGAAAATCTGGTTAAAAATTCCCCCAGTTGTATTTCCCTGGATCCAGGTGGGTGGGTGAATAATCGACTGCTAATACACCTCCTTTACAGGGGGAATTTATTCCCCCGAGCTGGGGAATTATCTCCGCTAATCGGGGGATAATATCAAATATCTTCTCTCCTCCTATTCTATTAACTCCACCTTCTTTTTTTCCCGGACATATTTTTTTTCTTCTTCTTTTTCTTTTTCTTTTTTTGTTCTTGTTCTTGTTCTTGTTCTTGTTCTTGCTCTTGATCTTGATCTTGTTCTTGTTCTTCTTGTTGTTCTTCTCGTTCTTCTTCCTGTTCTTGTTCTTCTTTTTCTTGCTTTTGTTCTTGTTCTTGTTCTTCTTGTTCTTGTTCTTGTTCTTGTTCCTGTTCTTGATCTTGTTCTTGTTCTTCATGTTCTCCTTGTTCTTCTTTTTCTTGTTCTTTTTGTTGTTCTTCTTCCTGTTCTTGTTCTTCTTTTTCTTGCTTTTGTTCTTGTTCTTGTTCTTGTTCTTGTTCTTTTTCTTGTTCTTGTTCTTCTTGTTCTTGTTCTTGTTCTTGTTGTTCTTCTTCTTCTTCTTTTTCTTGTTCTTCTTGTTCTTCTTGTTCTTGTTGTTCTTCTTCTTCTTCTTGTTTTTCCTTTTCTTGTTCTTGTTCTTGTTCTTGTTTTTGTTCTTGTTCTTGTTCTTGTTCTTAATCTTCTTGTTCTTCTTGTTCTTGTTCTTGTTCTTGAACTCGTTCTTGTTCTTGTTCTTGTTCTTGTTCTTCTTATTCTTCTTGTTCTTCTTGTTCTTCTTGTTCTTGTTCTTCTTGTTCTTCTTGTTCTTCTTGTTCTTGTTCTTGTTCTTTTTCTTGTTCTTCTTGTTCTTGTTCTTCTTGTTCTTCTTGTTCTGTTCTTCTTCTTCTTATTGTTCTTCTTGTTGTTGTTGTTGTTGTTGTTGTTGTTGTTGTTGTTGTTGTTGTTGTTGTTTGAAATAGGCTGGTTTCATAATTGACCAATGATCATTTCACATGGACGCTATGCCTTCCACTTTACAAACGATGATTTTCCGTTATAACTATAAATCAAATGATGTTTCTTATTCACCTAATTCATTATAAAGTTTATTTAACAGTTTAAAAAATTCGAAATTGAAATGAATAGTCTAGGGAACATACAATATTAATGTAATCTACTGCATATAAGTTGTGGAACATTTACATGATTTGTACACTTTGAACTCCCTTTCAGGCTGAAAGGGACTGAAAAAAATTCATACCGAGAGATTCTTTAAATTCCCCTCTAATATATATTCTATTCTCTATGAATATACCAAAACAAAAGAAAAGATGATATGAAAAGTAAAAAGGATAGAAAAAGGCTAAAAAGAACATATTGAAAGAAATGTAAAGTTTAGAAAAGTCAAAAGATGCAAAATCAAAAGAAAGATTGTAAATCCGTAAAGAATATTACAAGAATTAATTGAGAGTCAGAATAAAAAAGGCGAGCAAATGGCGAAAAAGTTTTAAAGATAACTCTGGTTTGTCTGATGGTGAATCCAATAAATTTCAAAACGGCTGAACCAATCAGGCTCAAAAGATAAGAAGATCAAGGTTTATGAATGATCATTAAAAGATGTTGACTCAAAGTAATTTGTATTTCTTTTGAACCTAAATCAATAATCTTTGCAACCTCATGGTATAGGCCTTCTACATTTCAAACTTAGATTATTTCATTTAACATATCTAAGTTCTACGAGATTAGGTTGCAAAGGTGTTGTAGGGATTGAAAAACCAGAGTTTGTGGCAAAGAATCCGATTCTTTTTTGACAGAAAGCGTCCTGTAAACATAGAATAGAGATTAGAATAGAAGGGAAATAAGACTATCCCTTGGTATGAACTTATTCAGTCCCTTTGAGCCTGAAAAGGAGATGATCCCAGGACATATTCGTTACAATTTTAGCTTTTTATGTTATTTATGCTAAAATGAACTCAGGAACGCAGGTTTTCAGAGAATTAATTTAGAGAAAATTAAATAATCTTTAAGATTTGTTTTCTATAAAAAAAGATGTTCCAGGGCCCAAAAGGTTATTAAGCACAAAGGTGTGAAGTACACCTGCAGTATGGAAGCAGTACAACAAAATGAATGTTTCACACTTTTTCGACTTAATTCCACTCTATACTTATCTATTCTCTTTGCCTGTAAATCTAGTAGGTTGTAAACCACTTGACCTAAACACCAAACTTCAATTAAGAGTTTCTTAAACTTTAATCTGAGATGAATATTAACTGAGCTGGTATGCAAATAAAATAAAAGGTTTGACGTATAACTTTCTTGGCTATAAAGGCTTTTTTCTCTCAAAATTGCTTATTTTTTATTGACTTTTGAATAAATTTGACGATTTTTTGTCACTGATGTTGGATTTTTTGGCCGCATTTTCAGCATAACCTATCTTTAACAATTTACGATACATTCAACAGTCCAAAATTACCCGTAAAATTTATCCTAGATTTATATTGCGATGCTCGGCCTAGAATTGTAATTCCTCGTTATAAGTTTTATAAATTCATATAATGGCCCAGCAATTATTCTTAAAATTTAGCCAATGTTATGGAAAGTATGGATAGTAAAAAGAAATTAGAAAGGTTTTAGTTAGAAAGTTAGAAAGTCAGACTGGAATGTCTACAGTATACAATTTACATCTGATCCTGTTAATTTGTTCTTCAAGTTTACTGCGACTAATCCACTGTTAATCCAATACCACGTGTTCTTCATCCTTGTAACAAATACAGTCTTAAAACATTAAACCAGAAGAGAAATTAAAAAATATTGAAAATGGAAAAAAATAAAATATTTCATCACATGTTCCAAAGTTTAAGAACAATCTTGCGAGTAAAAATTTTATATTCATGCTAAAATGTCAATGTTCAATTCACAACAATACCCTTGAAACCTTAATTTAATCAAAAGTGTGGAAGATACCGTCGTTTTTCTGCCTTAAAAAGTTTTTTTTATTTTTGTGAGTTTTTACATAGCTTAATATGAACAAGAAATGCATCTCTTTTGCAGAAAAACTGCAAAAAAAAATATAAATATCTAATTCATACTTGATCAGACAAAACTTTCAATGGAAATCTCCACAAAACCAAGGTTATAATGCAAGGAAAGTTAATTGCGGTCGTGTATACTCTGCGTACATACTGAAACCAGTTCTCTCTGGGCGGAATTTGAAAACAAGAATAGATGCATCAGTGTTCGTTTCGTATCCGAGGAGGTTAAAAGCATTAAATTTTGATAATTCACATAATAGTTTCCTATGACCAGAATATTTCATTGATTTTTATGTGAAAGATGTATCCCATGTCAGGATTCGACATCCGTCTTGTGTTTACATTACCGCCCAGAGACAGTACACTGCAGTACAAAAGATGCGCACACCTCTGAAATAACTTTCCTTGCATTATAACCTTGCACAAAACCCACTATTTCTTCGGTCAGAGTACTGCAAATCACTGCAATACACACCGAAAGCTTAGTTGAGGCATGAGGGTGGAAGCTGTAAATCGGGCATTGCCATCTTTCACTTCTGTATGCCGAGTTCATTAGCGTCTGATCCAATCAGGGTTCAGTCATGTGTTTGTTGTCTAATCTGAACCAATAGATATAGTATATGGCCGTAACATCTATCTTTCTATCAATCTCATTATCCAATCAGAGTTATAAATCCTTCAATGGACGCTATTGGTAAATGGAAATATTTACTTCTACTGAAACTATAGTGCTTTGCATGTAGGGTTTCTTGAAATTACACTTACAGTCCCTTTAAAAATTGAAAAAAATAAAACACACATTGCTGGCGTTTAATACTAAAATTATGTAGATATCAAGAAGAAAATAACACATACATATACATATATATAAAGAAATATATATATATATATATAAAGACAACATCTTTGTACTCTCTTGTAGGTCGCTGATAAAAATCCAATTAAGTAAAATCTCTTGTCCTGGCTGTTTTGTCCTGGCTGTTTTGACAGCGCGCTTTCATCTAAACATTCTATTTAAAAACCAAGAAGGACCTCGAGTTACAAAATGTTTAAAGACGTTATAATCTATTCTTATATTACTCTCCTTGGTATGTAGATTGTATATATTGAGTCTATTAAGAAAAGAATAAAAATTCCTAAATAATGGAATTTGAGCTAAGTCTCGTGTTACCTAACGTTTTTTCTTATCAAGTTGTCTTTCTAAAGCTGAGCAAAAATTAGGTAAAATAATGTGTTTAAAAACTAAAAATATTATTGCCGCATCCAATTTTCACATCAATATATATTAGGCTTTTAGGGCGCTTCGCGTTCATCTTCTATTTCAATTGTGAACATGTTCTCATTGTAACAATGAAAAACAAATTAAAAAAATTTCTTCAGTGTTATAAAAAAAATTGGCGGATTTTAAAGATTTTAAATTTTTTTACAAAAATAAATGGCTTTAAACACAAATTTTTAAATTTTTATCATTCATAAACCTTTCCTGGGGTCACGCGAGAGCCCACCAAAAATTTGGGCCCGATCGGTTTTCACGTTTATTGGATACAAACAAGCAGACACCCAATCAGACGGACAAGCCAAATTTACATTTATATATATTATATATTTATTATGTATTAAGGGACAATTCAACCAAGAGATGAAGAAACAGATATAATTTTTAAATAACTAATTGATCAATGGTAATCTATGGAAATCAATTAAATCATTTAAGGCAATTAAAATCAAGGATATGCTGGACTAATAACTATACAAGTATGAAGCTAATGGAAATCAAGATTTTTTACTTGTACCCAACCTGGGGACTTTTTTAATGGAATTATTTTCCCTACGAAGTTAAAGAGCTGTGAAACCAAACATTTTAGATTTTAAAAAGTCTTGATTTTCTTTAGTTCCAACTGTGCATATTCATTAATTTACTTTCAATGAAAGATATTGACCAGCTAATACAAAAAAAGGAAATTTTTTACTCAATAATTTTATATGTTTACAAAAGCTCCCTCATCATTTTGGAAACAAATCCCTTTTCCTTTACCCTTTTCACCCCCCCCCATTAAGACTCTGGATTGATTTTAGAGTGAACGGTTGTCTATATTGAGCCGTAATTGATTGTGATTTTAGGAATAGTCTGAAAAGAATGTCAGAGAATTGTTTCTTTAATACCTCTCTGCAAACATATTTAAAGCAAACATCGAGGAGAATTTTGCCAATTACTTCTTAAAACCAAAGCAAAAACAAGTGCTTCAGTGTGCTAAAATGTACATGTAAATGGCTAAATGCATAAAGAAAAGCATAATTTAGTTAAAGCAGTAAAATCAAAGCCCAAAACGTTGCGACACTTCAAAGTCGACCCTGTCAAAAAAGATGAATCTATGTGAGGTATAAAACCCCAAAATGATTTTTTTGTCAATAATTATTATCAACGTTTTTTTACTAATTGATCAATCCAACAAACGGATCATTGATCAATCCTAAATATTTATGTTTTCCTAGAAATTAACTAACCCTAACTTTTATTTACAAATTGATCAACCCTAAATATCTATGTTTTACTACAAATTGATCAACCCTAAATATCTATGTTTTACTACAAATTGATCAATTCTAAATATTCACATTTTCTACAAATTGATCAACCCTAAATATCTATATCTTTTTATGAATTGATCAATCCTAAATATCTATATTTTTCTATGAATTGATCAATCCTAAATATCTATATTTTTCTATGAATTTATCAATCCTAAATATATATATTTTTCTACGAATTGATCAATCCTAAATAACTACATTTGTCTATGGAATGATCAATCCTAAATAACTATATTTTTTATGAATTGATCAATCCTAAATATCTATATTTTTCTATGAATTGATCAATCCTAAATATCTATATTCATTACAAATTTAATATCTAAATTTTACTAAAAACTGATCAATTATAAATGTACATATTTTTTCTACAAAAAAGAGATATGAATAGAAATAGAAACATGGATGGAAGCATCATAGATACATAGAAATAAAAAAACACTTTAGCTTGAGAACCCAGCGTTGCCCATGGTACTCATAGCTAATCTCGCCGTTTACCCCCACATGGTCAAAAATTACGATTTTAGCTATTTTCTCATGAGTTCCCCCAATCCAAATCAGGAAATCAGTCAAGTTATGATCGGACATACAAACAAACAGACAAACAGAGATTACAACTTTATATATGAAGATGAACAGAAACACAGCTAGATATTACATAGAAAAATTATCAGAAACATAGATAGATTATTTATAGAAACATGGACAGAAAGAGATAGACGAAGATAGAAATATAGGATTTGAAAGAGATAGATGTGGATAGAAATAAAGGATTTGAAAGAGATAGATGTGGATAGAAATAAAGGATTTGAAAGAGATAGATGTGGATAGAAATATAGGAATTGAAAGGGATAGATGAAGATAGAAATAAAGGATTTGAAAGGGATAGATGAAGATAGAAATAAAGGATTTGAAAGGGATAGATGTGGATAGAAATATAGGATTTGAAAGAGATAGATGTGGATAGAAATATAGGATTTGAAAGAGAGAGATGTGGATAGAAATTTAGGATTTAAAAGAGTTAGATGTGGATAGAAATATAGGATTTGAAAGAGATAGCTGAAGATAAAAATATAGGATTTAAAAGGGATAGATGTGGATAGAAATATAGGATTTGAAAGGGATAGACGTGTATGGAAATATAGGATTTGAAAGAGTTAGATGTGGATTGAAATATAGGATTTGAGAGGGATAGATGTGGATAGAAATATAGGAATTGAAAGAGATAGATGGGGATAGAAAAATAGGATTTGAAAGAAATAGATGTGGATAGAAATAAAGGATTTGAAAGAGTTAGATGTGGATAGAAATATAGGATATGAAAGAGATAGATGTGGATAAAATATAGGATTTAAAAGAGATAGATGTGGATAGAAATATAGGAATTGAAAGAGATAGATGGGGATAGAAATATAGGATTTGAAAGAAAAAGATGTGGATAGAAATATAGGATTTGAAAGAGTTAGATGTGGATAGAAATATAGGATATGAAAGATATAGATGTGGATAAAATATAGGATTTAAAAGAGATAGATGTGGACAGAAATATAGGATTTGAAAGCGAAAGATGAAGATAGAAATATAAGATTTGAAAGGGATAGATTGGGATAGAAATAAAGGATTTGAAAGGGAAAGATGTGAACAGAAATATAGGATTTGAAAGCGATAGATGAAGATAGAAATATAGGATCTGGAAGAGATAGATGTGGATAGAAATATAGGATTTGAAAGGGATAGATGTGGATAGAAATATAGGATTTGAAAGGGATAGATATGGATAGAAATATAGGATTTGAAAGCGATTGATGAAGATAGAAATATAGGATTTGAAAGGGATAGTTGAAGATAGAAATATAGGATTTGAAAGGTATAGTTGAAGATAGAAATAAAGGATTTGAAAGGGAAAGATGTGGACAGAAATATAGGATTTGAAAGGGATAGATGTGGCTAGAAATATAGGATTTGAAAGAGTTAGATGTGGATAGAAATATAGGATTTGAAAGGAATAGATGCGAATAGAAATATAGGATTTGAAAGAGATAGATGTGGATAGAAATATAGGATTTGAAAGGAATAGATGCGAATAGAAATATAGGATTTGAAAGAGATAGATGATAGAAATATAGGATTTGAAAGAGATAGATGTGGATAGAAATATAGGATATGAAAGAGATAGATGTGGATAAAATATAGGATTTAAAAGAGATAGGTATGGATAGAAATATAGGATTTGAAAGGGATAGATGTGGATAGAAATATAAGATTTGAATAGGATAGATGTGGATAGAAATATAGGATTTTAAAGGGATAGATGTGGATAGAAATATAGGATTGGAAAGATAAAGATGTGGATAGAAATATAGGATTTGAAAGAGATAGATGTGGATAGAAATATAGGATTTGAAATGGATAGATGGGGATAGAAATATAGGATTTGAAAGATAAAGATGTGGATAGAAATATAGGATTTGGAAGAGATAGATGTGGATAGAAATATTGGATTTGAAAGGGATAGATGGGGATAGAAATATAGGATTTGAAAGGGAAAGATGTGGACAGAAATATAGGATTTGAAAGCGATAGATGAAGATAGAAATATAGGATTTGAAAGCGATTGATGAAGATAGAAATATAGGATTTGAAAGGGAAAGATGTGGACAGAAATATAGGATTTGAAAGCGATAGATGAAGATAGAAATATAGGATTTGGAAGAGATAGATGTGGATAGAAATATAGGATTTGAAAGGGATAGATGAAGATAGAAATATAGGATTTGAAAGGGATAGATGGGGATAGAAATATAGGATTTGAAAGCGATTGATGAAGATAGAAATATAGGATTTGAAAGGGATAGATGCGGATAGAAATATAGGATTTGAAAGGGATAGATGGGGATAAAATTTAGGATTTGAAAGCGATAGATGAAGATATTGAAAGGGATAGATATGGATAGAAATATAGGATTTGAAAGAGATAGATGTGGATAGAAATATAGGATTTGAAAGAGATAGATGTGGATAGAAATATAGGATATGAAAGAGATAGATGTGGATAAAATATAGGATTTAAAAGAGATAGATGTGGATAGAAATATAGGATTTAAAAGAGATAGATATGGATAGAAATATTGGATTTGAAATGGATAGATGTGGATAGGAATATAAGATTTGAATAGGATAGATGCGGATAGAAATATAGGATTTGAAAGAGAGAAAAGGATAGAAATATAGGATTTGAAAGGGATAGATGTGGATAGTAATATGGGATTTGAAAGAGATAGATGTGGATAGAAATATAGGATATGAAAGAGATAGATGTGGATAAAATATAGGATTTGAAAGAGATAGATATGGATAGAAATATAGGATTTGATAGGGATAGATGCGGATAGAAATATAGGATTTGATAGGGATAGATGTGGATAGTTAAATGGAATTTGAAAGAGATAGATGTGGATAGAAATATGGGATTTGAAAGGGATAGATGTGGATAGAAATATAGGATTTGAAATGGATAGATGTGGATAGAAATATAGGATTTGTAAGAGAGAAAAGGATAGATAGAGAATGTATTCCTACCCGTCAGGTATGGACCACAAACCCACTGCACATTGGGGGAAGGGGGCATTGTGGGGGTTGTGGGGTGAGACATTTAACAGGAATTGATTGGGTTGTTGTGGCAAACATACTTAAACATACACACACATCTAATCTCACTCATAACACACACACAAACATATGCATCTGTTAAGAGAAACTTTAATTCATAATGTTTGATCTGTTTGTTTAATTAATGTGCATATTTAGTTGCACTCAAACAAAAATATCCCATTTCTGGAATTTAATGTAATTTTATTGACTTCTTCTTTTTTTATGATCTGAGCGCAGTTAATGAGATTTTTTAACTCTGACATATTAACCGTAGATTTTTGATTAGTTAAACTATAAAATCGGCCAGCTTTCAGTGTGTACTGCATTGATTTGCAATACAATGACCAAAGAAATATAAGAGCTACAGGGTGTCCTAAAAAACATGGGAATTCAGTGACGAATTCGATATCGTCTTTGTTATGAATTAGCATTGTGTTACCTAATTTCAAAAGCCATAATATTATTATGTCTGCTAGAGTTTATTTTATGAAAAGGGTAAAAGACTGTAAATATGTGTCTACAATGTCTCCGCAAGATGAACAGTGAATACGGACAAGTTTACTCTGTTTGTATACTGCAATTTTCTTGTTTTACTAAGTACAACCTATTGCAGTCAAAACATAAACAAACAAAATGTGAACATAGCAGACGAAACTCTTCTTACAGATTACAGCTTTTTCAGTAGGTATCAATAAACTAAATCAAAGAATTAGTTAAAAAGACGATATCGAATTCGTCACTGAATTCCCATGTTTTTTGGGACACCCTGTAGTTTAGTGGAGAGTGCCCTGTATTGTTTTCTATTTTTAAACCATTTTAGTGCGAATATGAGTGAATAAAGACAACTTAAAATGATAAATTCTGAGTTTTATCGATCAGCGTCACAACAAAAAGTTATAAAATAACACCCAAAATGTACCTAACTTACAATGTGTAACATATATGTTACTTTGAACTGGACTGAAGGCGAATGTAAAATTCATTCAACATTACTAGTACCACTGTCTGACCTCGGAGCCCGTTTAGTTTTAATATTACACAAGTATGAAAAAACCAAATTTATTTGATAATATACTTTCAAACTTTTTTGTTCTTCTCAAAAGCTCTTCAATGTTATGAACAATTTAGTTTAGTTTCTAGGTTTAAAATGAACTTGATGTATTTAAAGAAACTTCCCTTGGTTTAAAATGAACTTGATGTATTTAAAGAAACTTCCCCTGTTTTAAAATGAACTTGATGTATTTAAAGAAACTTCCCCTGTTTTAAAATGAACTTGATGTATTTAAAGAAACTTCCCTTGGTTTAAAATGAACTTGATGTATTTAAAGAAACTTCCCTTGGTTTAAAATGAACTTAATGTATTTAAGAAACTTCCCTTGGTTTAAAATGAACTTGATGTATTTAAGAAACTTCCCCTGGAACCGTGCTTAACGCAACAGGACAAATACCAATTAATTTGGCNCCCCCCCCCCCTCCATCCGTCTACCCATAAACTCATGTCCTTCACCCAATCACCCTTTGTCTATACGATCAGTGATGAATGTATGATGTCAGGGTTTAAACAAGTATCTTCGTTATTTGTCTTCTTCTTTCATAATATACTTTGCTTGTCTGGGTGTTTGTTTGTTTTTGTCAAATAAACGTCGAAACGGCTGAACCAATCGGACCCAAATTTTATGTGGGACCTTACACCACACCAGGAAAGGTTAATGGATGATCAAAATTTTAAAAATTAGCGTTTAACAGAATTCGATTTTTATTAAATTTTGAAAATCCATGTAATATTTTTCTAAAATCCGCGAACTTTTTTGATATTGTTTTACAAAAAAGAGAAAATTTTCACAATTTAAAGCCTAGTTTCTTATATTTTCCTCTTTTCTCATATTTTCTTCTTTTCTTACATTTTTCTCTTTTCTTATGTTTTCCTCTTTCTCGTATTTTCTTCTTTTCTTATATTTTTCTCTTTTTTTATATTTTCCTCCAAATCCGTTAAATCCAAAATTAACTTATTATAACAGTGCAGATAGATCCAGGCGCTATAAAAAGTAACATCAATTTCCAAGACTTGGTTGACTTTAAAGTGGCCTTTGATTTCACCTCACAAAATTGCAATTACTTTTTCAGAGCCCTAGATATGTACTTTTAAACCTATAAACCACTTGACCTTTACTTTAGTTGTAATATGAAGTAATTGGCAAAATTCTTTTTTGTGTAAGAGCTCGCATCAAGGTTCTCTTTGCACATCATACTTTAATATTCCATATCTACCCCTCTACACTGTTTAAACAAGAAATGGTGGGAAATTTAGCGCTATTTTTAACACTTTGATAAATGTAAACAATTGATGAAAATTAGATGTATATACAAATATAAGAAATATGACCGTAGCAAACTAGATTTTGCACAATTATTTTTACTCTTCAAATTTTATAAATATGGCAAACGGAAACTTATAATAGAGGAAAAAATATTTGCACAATCTCTAACGGAAAATTGGCACTGCAATAAACCAAATTGCATGGTGTTGAAACTGCAAAGTGCAATTGCATTGCTATTTCTGCATTCTTGTAAAATGAGACCTTTAAGTAAAAATACGATGTTTACGTACTTGAAGCGCTTGCAAATAATCACCTCTTACTCTATTAAAGATTAAAGATAACGATAACAATTGTAGATGGGGGGGGGTTTATAATATTATTCCGGGTTACAGAGAATAGAACTTTTCTCCAATCTAGATGTAAGGAAGAGCGCATGTGAAAGAACTATGGTTTTGGCACTTCACAGTTTTAAAAGAAAAAATTGATGCACATTTAAAATTCAAAATTTAATTTAAAAATTGAGATTGTAATTTAAGGTGAATATTACTTTTATTTGACCTCATTAAAAAAACTTCCAGGTTTTCTTTGCATTGTCAGTTCGTTAGTCATAATAACTAAGTTGTAAAATTACAAAAAAAATGCAGGCACTGAGGAAAATTTACATTAAACTAATTATATATATTTATATTTATAGAATTAAGAAAGTTTTATAAAATTTGTGAAAATGTTTTAAAGGGACTGTCAGCATATTTCTATTGCAGTCAAAACATAAACAAACAAAATGTGATAGAATTAAGAAAGTTTTATAAAATTTGTGAAAATGTTTTAAAGGGACTGTCAGCATATTTGTAAATAACACTTTTTGAAAAGTTGGCAATTCCCGATTTATACCCTTCAAACATTTTTCTTATATTTTATGTGGAAGATATAATTTCAATAAGCGAGCTTTTCTGCATATATTAGAAATGCTCAAATCCCTTTTTGTAGAGAAGAACCCTGCACACTTAAAAACAATCAGTTATCAAAATTATAAACATTGATATTTAATTCATACTTGATTAGACAAAGATTTTAAGGGGCATTGCCTTCTTTGAATGTAGGTCACTTGAAATTAGGCTTTTAGTCCCTTTAAACGTTAAAACCGACCCGTTCAGCTTGCCACATCAAATGACTGCAGTACACACCGAGAGCTTAGTTGATTGTGGTCAATTGCACAGACTATCACAGACTGCTTATCTCCTTTCACAGGGTACGTAGGCCTAAGTTGACCCGGCACGAAATGCCACGTTTTTACGATAGGTTTTTAGAGTGCCATCTTACAGCCACTTGTTGAATATAATACCCATTCAGGGGTTAAGTTTTTCAACTTTTAAAGAAATACTCCAATTTTAAACATGAAACATGAAATTTATGAATTCAGTCTTTTTTTTGAAGATTTTATGTTTCGTATCCAAAGGATCCTTAAATATCCCTAAATACAGATATTTGCTGATTGGTCGTGTACAGTACTTGTACACAATAGAACATGCTGTGGAAAATATCGCATATTTTAGCTTATAATCGATCTCTGTGACTCTCTTATCTCCATGGTCAATTGTTTTCCCCCCCCCCCCTGCTCCTTTAATAAATTAACACACTGTGCAGTTCCATATTATTCTGTGAATAATTTTGAATTTAAAAAAAAGAATATGAAGATAAAGAAATATAGATAATGAGGTAATTAGCTAGAAAGAATTCAAGATATTCACAGACAGATAGATAGCATAGATAGATAAAGAGATATAGAGTATAGATAGATAGATAAATATAGAGTATACATATATATAGATAGATAGATAACTAGATGGATGAAGAATGATAAGGCAATTAACAGGTTTTGGCATCCGATAATTGGACCAAAATATTCTCAACCTTTGATCATTTCAATCTAGGGCGGGGGGGGGGGAAGAGCCATTAGCATGAGATTATCTATATTTAAAAAAACGGAGGAAACAACTGACATAGTAATCCTAAAAAACAATAGGTTTATGAGGACGCCATTTTGTACGGATAAACAATTTAATCGTAAAGAGAGTCAAAGTTAAAGAATATAATTCGACTTTGAGTTTTCAAACGATCTTGATATCCATATTTTGGTTTGATTGTGATTATATTTTATAAACTCCGACATTCTATATCTAAATATATCCCGGAAATCTTGTGATTTATGCCAATTTGTGTCATAACTAGTTCAGTTCACTCTGGACTAGCGTAAAACGTAAAAAAATTGGGCCCATAAAACTGGTAAATACGAAACATGTATTTAACCCTATTCTGGCAGGGGGGGGGCCTCACTTTAGACTCAAAGCCGGGCTTTTTTACCTAATGCCTGAGTCCTTAGGCATACTGACTGAATGTCTTATTTTACCTATACACGACTAAATCTATATTTCGACCTACTTCCTACTTTTTGCAAAGAAATTTTGCACCGATTTTTGCACAGATGCCTTCAAAAAATTTTTGCACATTTTCAGTTTTCCTTTAAAAAAACTTAGTTTTTGAAAACTTTGCAAATATTTTTGCATATTTGAATTCTACCCATCTATCTATCTATCTATCTATCTAGCCATCTATCTATCTATCTATCTATCTATCTATCTATCTATCTATCTATCTATCTATCTATCTATCTATCTACTTATCTATCTATCTGTCTACCTATGTATCTATCTATCTATCTATTTATCTATCCTGTAACTCCGTATAGGGCCTAATTGCCTGGAGTTTAGCCTATGGTCTGTGGCTTGAAGGTTTCCAAGTCAATTGATACAAATTGAGTGGACCAATAGGCTTCACCTTTACTTAGGCTAGAGTATATATACAATACGTATTTGTAAATATGCAGCTAGGAGGAATATGGGCGCAACTGGAATAATCACAATATCATCTATCTATATCTTTTTATCTCTTTATAATTCCAGAGTATTTCTATACTATATAAATGGTTCTCTATCATATCTATTTATATCTATAAAGTGCTATATTTTATATATCCAAATAGTTCTATATTATAAATAGCTTTCTATAAAGTTCTTTAAAATTTGCTTCCAGATATAAATAAAAAATGAAGAACGAGGAGAGGAGAGGAAGATGAGTGGGTCTTATTTGGTTTCAAAATCAAACGCTACTCTTTTGTTGATTTTATAATGCTCTTTCGGGAATTTCATCCTCTTCAATCTTATATTTCATTTTCGTATATATGTCTAGATATCTAAATATTTATGTACCTTTTTTCATCTTTAAGTCTATTTCTATCTATTGTCTATTTATCTATTTATCTATTTATCTATCAATAAATTAACCTTAATTTGCTAATTGAAAGATACATGTATACAAATTTAATGGGATAAGCACTGTGTTAGGGAATGTACATTGATAATCTTTAAAGATAATAGTATCCCTAAAAAATGGATATGTTGCTCACTCCCCTCCTTCAATCTTTGATGGTAAAAACACCACTAAGTTACGTGTAGACAACATGAATGATCTGATTGAATAAACATATTCTTGCAGATTTTTTGGAATTCTAAGGTTTAAACATTAACTAAAGCCGATGCACAGATCTTAGATTGTCTGAGTGTTTATCTCCACGGATCAAAGGAATTGAGTCTTTGTCAAAACCTCAAATTTTCTAATCCCTATAGCTTTGCAACCTAATGGTGGAAACCTTTGTTATTTCAAACTTAGTCTATTTTATCTAACAGAATTCATAGTTTGAAATATCTCAGATCTACGAAATAGGGTTGCAAATATATAGGGATTAAAAATTTAGAGTTTGTGGCAAAGTCTCTTTAACTTTGAAGGAGAGAGGTAAGGCGGCAGGGACTTTTTTTCTTACTTTAAAATCCTTTACAAATTCATCTTTACTATAATGACATACAATGTAGCTTAACTGTATTCAAAATTGGTGATGACTGATGATGATGATCCCAACCCATATACATAGAGTAAAATTAGATGTTAGCTTAACACTTAGCTTAACATTTAGCTTAACACTTAGCTTAACACATAGCTAAACACTTAGCTTAACACTTAGCTTAACACTTAGCTTAACACTTAGATTAACCCTTAGCTTAACACTTAGCTAAACACTTAGCTTAGCACTTAGCTCAACACTTAGCTTATAATAGCTGGAACTGAAATAAACTAATTTTCATATCTGGCCAACTACAAGTTTTGACAGACGATATATCAGTTAATCTTCCCACGATTAGAGAATGAGTTAAACTTATTTTTTCCATTTAAAAGTTCCAAGCTCCGAAAAACCACAAAAAATCATTATTTTCTTTCTTATATCTAAACGGGAACTTAGCAAGCAAGATATTATATACTTTAAACTGAACAAAAAACATGACTCTTGAGTGCCTTGTGTAACGAAAATAGTTGTGTATACAACAAATTCCATTTTTTAACCATTTCTTAAAATTTGGTTTCTATCATTTATCTACCAAAATGTTAAGATTATATAATGATGACTGACCACCGGGAATTTTTAGGAAGCTTTTTTCAAACGGATAAATATTAGTCCGATAAGGCCCCAGGGGGGCATAACTTTGTCTGGGGGGTCAAGGGGGGGGGACAAATAGTTGAAATTTCTCTCCTACACAGATACGAAGATTAGGTACACTAGAAAACCACTAAACATTTTTAAAGAAAAATGTGAGATTTAAGCGTGCAGTATCCAGGGCTTTTATTATCCAGGGGGAAGTGGTAAATAATACAGGGATAGATATAACAGTGGTAAATAATACAGGAAAAGATAGAACAGTAGTAAACAATACAGTAATAGATAGAACAGTAGTGAATAATACAGGGATAGATAGAACAGTAGTAAATAATACAGGGATAGATAGAACAGTGGTAAATAATACAGGGAAAGATAGAACAGTAGTAAACAATACAGTAATAGATAGAACAGTAGTAAATAATACAGGGATAGATAGAACAGTGGTAAATAATACAGGGATAGATAGAACAGTGGTAAATAATACAGGGATAGATAGAACAGTAGTAAATAATACAGGGGTAGATGGAACAGTGGTAAAAAATACAGGGATAGATATAACAGTAGTAAATAATACAGCAATAGATAGAACAGTAGTAAATAATACAGGTATATATAGAACAATGCTAAATATCACAGGGATAGATAGAACAGTGGTAAATAATACAGGGATAGATAGAACAGTGGTAAAAAATACAGGGATAGATAGAACAATGGTAAAAAATACAGGGATAGATAGAACAGTAGTAAATAATACAGGGATAGATAGAACAGTGGTAAAAAATACAGGGATAGATAGAACAGTGGTAAATAATACAGGTATAGATAGAACAATGCTAAATATCACAGGGATAGATAGAACAGTGGTAAATAATACAGGGAAAGATAGAACAGTGGTAAAAAATACAGGGATAGATAGAACAATGGTAAAAAATACAGGGATGGATAGAACAATGCTAAATATCACAGGGATAGATAGAACAGTGGTAAAAAATACAGGGATAGATAGAACAGTAGTAAATAATACAGGGATAGATAGAACAGTGGTAAAAAAATACAGGGATAGATAGAACAGTGGTAAATAATACAGGGATAGATAGAACAGTGGTAAATAATATAGGGATAGATAGAACAGTGGTAAAAAATACAGGGATAGATAGAACAGTGGTAAATAATACAGGGATAGATAGAACAGTGGTAAATAATACAGGGATAGATATAACAGTAGTAAATAATACAGTAATAGATAGAACAGTAGTAAATAATACAGGTATATATAGAATAGTGGTAAATAATACAGGTATAGATAGAACAGTGCTAAATATCACAGGGATAGATAGAACAGTGGTAAATAATACAGCGATAGATAGAACAGTGGTAATTAATAGAGGGATAGATAGAACAGTGGTAAAAAATACAGGTATATATAGAACAGTAGTAAATAATACAGGGAAAGATAGAACAGTGGTAAATAATCCAGGGATAGATAGAACAGTTTTTGGGCGGACAAATTAAGTGTATTTTTAGAAGGTAAATAATCCATTTAAATCTATTTAACATTATATCTATCCATCTGTTTATGTAGCCATTTATCTATCTACATATGTATTCATCTATCTTTATATATATTGATATATATATATATATATCTAGTTATTTATTTATGCATTGGTCTTTCTTTATATCTATCTATCTATCTATCTATCTATCTGTCTGTTTTCTTTATTTTTGTATGTAAATTGAAGGTGTATAGTACTATATAGTGTCTCTGCGGTTCAACCAAGGTGATTCATCAACCATTAGGAGGCAAATTCAGATCATTTAGGGGGTTCAAGGGGGGTTTAGGGGCCCGGGGGTTCTCAGGCAGTTAACAAAGCCGCAAGGAGGGGGCGGGGAGGTTTAAAATTGGGTGGGCGGAGACCAGAAACCAATAGGAAAATATCGTTAGTTGGCATCATTTATAACCTAACATAGCAGGATACTTTAACTCATCTATTCATTCATTCATTGATTCATCCTCCATCCTTCCATCCATCCATCCTTCCTTCCTAAATTACGTTTATCCATCTATACAATGATTTCCTTTATCCCCCCCCTCTCCCCTTCTAGTAAAGTGTATCAGGCATCAGTTTAGTTTTTAAATATGCATTTATTATTTTATTTTTAAATTAAACAATTGTATTATTAAGTGTCATTTATGATATTTATCAGGTAACGAAATACATCTATAGTGTAACTCCATGTTAGGATGATAAACTGTGTAAAAATTTGCATTAGATATATGTTTTATATAGGGCTTGAGTCTTCTTTGCCACTAACTCAAATTTTCTTAACCCCCAATTCATGCACAACCGGTGTACATTTGAATATACGAGCTGGGCCAACCTTTGCAGTCCTAATTTGGACTGTACCGCCAAATCAACAATGAATTCTTAGCAACATGCGGGTGTACACCTTTGATAGTTCAGACATTGGGCCACAAAGTTAGAGATTTAAAAATTAGCGTTTCTCTTATACTGTAATTCACTAAAGCTTATGATTGATTTTAATTCATGATATTAAGAATTTATGAAATAGAATCATCTTTTCTGGCTGATTTTCTCGATCTCATTGCTCTTCGCTTAAACTTGTTTTATATGATTACAAGAATGAGGTTTCATGCATTTTTTACCGAACTTTTCATATTTTCTATTCATTATTTCATCCAACTTGACCAACAATTCTCCCCTCCATGTTCTCCTTGGATCATGTTTCCTTAGTAAATTCTTAACTGATAAATTCCAGGTTCTAAACATTACACTCTAATACTCCAGGGAGTACTCCAGGGAGTATTCAGGGAGTATTTAGGGATAGTATTATACTCCTTCTCCACCTCCAGAAATAGCAAGAAGTTCATAGTAGTACTTCCTCTATAATAATAACCGCATGGTGTTCGTAAAAGTACTCCCTCTCATGGGAAATTGCGCAATAATAGCGGGATGTTCATTATGTACGTACTTTCTCTCCTGGGACATAGGGCAATAATAACGGGGAAATAATATAAGTACTCCCTCTCCACCTACAGTAATAGCGGGGAGTTCATAGAAATGCTACCTCTCCTTTGGACATAGGGCACTTGCAGTAATAGCGTGGAGTTAATTTAAGTACTCCCCCTCTCTAGTAATAGCGGAGACACTCTCCACTAAACATACTACTATATCTTCGGCCCTACAGACTACTGCAGAACTGACAAGCTAAGCTGAGGGCGGGGAGTTAATTGAAGTACTCCCTCTACTGGGGCATAGGATATTAGGCCCTACACTGTTTTAGAGCTCCCTCTTGGTACTCCATATTGATGTTTTTTTTTCGTGTAGATATTTTCCTATCGTACATTATTTAAAAAAAAACATTTAAATTTTGCAGATTATTCTGTCTTAAAATTAAGTGGATTTCCAAAATTTTTAACTTTTTAAAGTTGTATTTTTAAACCTTGTCCATCCATGCACCTTAAGATCTTTTGGTCATGTGAGGTCCCAAAAACATGACTGGCCCGATTGGTTCAGCCGTCCAGTTGTATGATTATTGGATGAGATAAATTCAAGCAAACTAGCGGTATAGGGGGGGATAAATTGTATATCTATAGTGTGTGGGGAATATGTATTCAACAATGTAAACTAAATGATGTAGATGAGAGAATATATTATGTCTAGACCAACACACCAATTTAATTTAGGAGAAAGGAGCAGATTCATATCAACATATACTGCACTGTGCAGGCCTATGTAGTTTATACCAAATTCAGTTCCTGGGTTCAAACTTTGGTAGAATATTGAAAACTAAGGCCTTCCTTGAACTTTTTACTCTTCAGCAGTTTGTGAGAATTTTTAATTATGTTACAAATATCTTAATTTATGTTTAATTACTAATTTTCATTAAGATGGGTGCTCTCATATCAACTCTATTGGATAGTTTTTATCTTCGGTCATATACCTCTAGAGTCTTGCAGAACTTAAATTGCAAACCTTTGATATTTCTAATTATTTGTCGAGTTAATAGAATTCAAAGGTTCAAACCTTAGGTTTACGTTATTGGGTCGCAAAGATATAGAGATTGTTAAATCAGAGTTTGTGACAATGCAGAAAACAACAACCTAAAGAATTAAGTTTGATTTTAAGAGACCTTTCATGAAAACATCGCAATTCCCGATTCACAACGATACCCTGAACACACTTATCTGATCATTAATGTTAAAGACATTGTCGTTTTCTAGGTTTTCTAGGTTTTCTAGGTTTTCCAGGTTTTCTAGGTTTTCTAGGTTTTCTAGGTTTTCTAGGTTTTCTTGGTTTTCTAGGTCATTATTCTGAAAATTCCTATACGTTTTCCTGCAGCCAATAGAAATGCTCATTACGCAAGTACTTGTGTCACTTTTGTAAAGAGACAAGAACAACCCCCATTGAAAATAATCAGTTTCCTTAATTATAAAACTTGCAAACTTGCACAGACAAAGCTTTTAAGGCCGGGTACCGTTGTAAATCGGGCATTACCATCTTTGCATGGAGAGTCACTTGAAATTACGCTTACAGTCCCTTTAATAGGCTACTTTAAGTGGATGAGAGGCTAGGTTTAATTTATATTGGTAAAATATCATGGATTTGTTCTCTGTATTTTTGTAATTTCATTAATATTATTTTCAATGATGATAATAGTAATAAAACTAATATTGTAGATTATAATATATTGTGAGATGAACATTGACTAAAGAACAGAAATAATTAAATAGTATCACAGCCGATTTAACACAAAATAATGTTCTACTAAGGGGTGTACACAATAAATAAAAATTTAGTGAGCGTTGCGCCACCCATGCACATCTAGAATTAAGATAAGAACGATTAGATTCACACAAATTTGTCTTTTTGATAATTTTTGTGACACACTTTTTAGTCTTGAAGCGGATTAATAGAAAAATGAATGAATTGTTAATATTGTCCGAATTGATCTTCATCATCTAAAGGAACAGTTTGATGATTATACAACCCCTGGGCCTCTAACATCTTGGCCAGATCACCCTTGTCTCCTGTAGCTTTCTTCAGCTTTGCTCGCTTATTCTGGAACCAGATCTTGATCTGGTTCTCGTTCAACCCCAGCTCCCTCGACAGCAGGCGCCGTCTCTCCTCTGTGAGATACCTATTCGCCTGGAACTCTCCTCGGAGTTTGTTCAGCTGTTCAGTTGTAAAAGCTGTTCGTGGTCGTTTATCATCAAGAGCAGGAGAGTTTGAGGACTCTCCCTTTACCTTCTTTATCTTACGCATCCGGGGTCCTGAAATACGGGACAAATTAGATCCGGGGTCCTGAAATACGGAACAAATTAGATTCTTTCTAATTTGTTTTCTTGTTAATAGGAAAAATTGTAGTTAATCTATATATAAATTTGGCTAGTCTGTCTGTTTGTCTGTTTGTTTGTATCCAATAAACGTCAAAACGGCTGAACCGATCGGGCCCAAATTTGTTGTGGGACCTGACGTGACCCCAGGGAAGGTTTATGAATGATCAAAATTTTAAAAATTTGTGTATAATAGTTTTTTATTTTTGAAAAATTTTGAAAATGCGTACTTGACAAATTGTAGAAATAAAACAGTAGATGTATTGGACAAATTGTAGAAATAAAACAGTAGATGTATTGGACAAATTGTAGAAATAAAACAAACTTGACAAATTGTAGAAATAAAACAGTAGATGTATCGGACAAATTGTAGAAATAAAACAGTAGATGAATTGGACAAATTGTAGAAATAAAACAGTAGATGTATGGGACAAATTGTAGAAATAAAACAGTAGATGAATTGGACAAATTGTAGAAATAAAACAGTAGATGAATTGGACAAATTGTAGAAATAAAACAGTAGATGTATGGGACAAATTGTAGAAATAAAACAGTAGATGAATTGGACAAATTGTAGAAATAAAACAAACTTGACAAATTGTAGATAAAAATCAACAAAGGAATTGAATCTTTGCCACAAACTCTGATATTCGCTTTATCATTGCAACCTGAACCAAGGTGTAAACCATTGATTTTTCAAACAGAATTCATAATTCAAAATAGCTGAGGTCTAGGACATAGGTATGAGAAAATCACAGTTTGTAACAGAGACTTAATTCCTTTCAGTTTCCCTAAGCTTAAATTAAACCAAAACATTGTAGAATGGATAAGATTCTGTGAGTAAACGAATTAAACAAATATATTAATAAATTACACACGGCTTACTCAGAAATTAATTAGTAAGTAGTTTAAAATAAACATCAAAATGAGCTGAAGTACGCGGTAAAGGGGAACAATTGTATGAGAAAAAAACTAGGAATTATATTCAGATTTAAATGTTTTGAGAATGATTGACAAATAAACAACAAAATGACGGACAATAAGAGAGACAAAAAAGTATAGAAAGAAAGACAAATGTTTAAGCTGACAGATAGACAGATAAATAAATAGACAGATAAACAGATAAATAAATAGACAGATAAATAAATAGACAGATAAATCCATAAATAAATAGACAGATAGACAGATAGACAGATAGACAGATAGACAGATAGACAGATAGAGAGATAGACAGATTTACAGATAACCACATAGACAAATAGACAGATAGACAAATAGAAAGTTGGATAGATAGACAATTAGACAGTTAGACAGTTAGAAAGTTAGACAGTTAGACAGATAAACAGTTGGACGGATAGACAGTTAGACAGCTAGAAAGAAATGAAGTTAGAGAGATATACAGTTAAAACAGATAGACAGTTAGACAAATAATAAGATAGACAGGTTGACAGATAGAAAAATAGGTTGACAGATAGACAGATAGATTGACCTACCACTAGAAGGTCTGTCTGAATATCTTGTACAGAAAACCCAGGCTGGCCACAGCTGACCGTTGGGTCCTCGAACCATACCTGGAATTCAGTATTATTATTATTATTATTGTTATTATCCAAATTTTAACGGTTTCATCGTAAATAAAAATAAAAAAAAAAATTTTTGTAAAATTGTTAGATCTTTATTTTTTATTTTTTTACCTGGAGGACAATCCGCGTCAGTTTTAGGTGCCTCGTTGGAGGTTTTGGAGAGATCAACTGGAATTTCAATATCAACCTTGGGTTTGGGAGGAGGGGGGGCTTTCACAGGTTTAGGGAGCGGGGTTTGTTTCGGAGCTATTGATGGGCTAAGAGTAGGTTTTCGCTCCAAACCTGCAGCTTGAAAATTTGATCTAAGAATATTATCGATTGAAAATGTCAGAGGTTTTGATGAGGGAGGTGAGGGTTGGGGGAGGGGGAGCAGGGGTAGAGGCATATTGAAGAAGGGACGGAAAAGGAAAGGGTTTGGAATATGATGAATAGGAGGAGGAGATGATAAAGTTGATCCCGAAGAAGAATAGAAGCTTGCTGAGAGAGGAGAGGTGGGAGAACCTGAACTAGATTCAGGAGAATCACAAACTCGGATAATGGGAGATGAAGTTTCACTCCGTGTATCAGGCTCTATCTTCAGCTCCGGAACCATTTTGTGGATTGAGAGCATTCCAGAGTTAGGTTGAGATGCAACTTTTCTCATATGGTGTAACCATTCAACTGGAAGATGTCACACGGCTCAACTTCACTCCGATTCAGTCATCTTGACGCGCTGAAATCCGCGAAGAAATCCACGGCTCTGATTGGTCGACACTCCGCCAGCTGTAGCCAATAGGAGAACTAGGTTCGTTATTGATGTGTCCATCTGACAGAACTTTATTATACTGCTGAAATCCAGCCTAGGCAATTAACATCTCTCTCCCAGCCCCCCCCCCCTGGATCTACCAGTCCCCCCTGGATCCCCTCTAACCCCTCTCAATCCATTTAATCCTTGAATCTCCAACCGACTTTTAAGCTGACTTGGGAAGGCTTCACCTAAATATTAATTGGGTTCGTCATAAATTATTTAATTAACAAATAATCCCTGCAATAAAACGCGGTTCATCTTAAACAATACTTATTCTTTAAGGTAACCCAGATAGATAGATAGATAGATATATAGATATATACAAATATACAAAGATAGATAGATATATAGATATATACAAATATACAAAGATAGATAGATATATAGATAGCTAGAGATACAAAGATAGATAGGTAAATAGATAGATTGATACAAATATATAATCATAGCTATAGAAGAGAGTTGAATATGAAAGATACAGTTTTTACTTGTACTGCATGTATCAGTGAGATAGATTGATACACTTATTATCCATGCTTAAAAATAAATATATTTCAATCATAAGATTTGTATCATGAAGCTAGGGAGGGGGGGGGGGGAGGAAGCACCAAAGATAATTTTGACATAAATTCAGATTACGTGAATTTTATGAATATGATGAATAATTTTGAATCTCGATAAGAATTGTTAAATATTCAAATTTTTTATATCTATTCAAGACAGAACTCATTAGGACCGTTCTAGCATTTGTAAATAATCCGTCACCTATCATATTTTGAGCACATCACTTCAAAATTTATGCATCTTGAAAAATTGAATGTACAACAACATGTATCTATTTTTTCTTGTATAACCTCCATTGATAGATTCATCATGTGTTGGATAAAACAATATTGGTTATATATATAAATAAAAGTTGTAATCTTTTTTATCTGTCTGTCTGTTTGTTTGTTTGTTTGTACCCTGGACCGATTTGCCTCAAATTTTGATTTGGGAAATCTGTTGAGCCCCGGGACTTTTTTAGAGAAAAAGCTAAAATCGTCATTTACGACAAAGCGCGGGTAAACGGTGGGACTTGCTATGACTACCCTGGGTTCCCAAGCTATTTTTTTATTTGAAAGTGTCATTATCTGGTTCAGTACCGACCCATTTTAACTCTTGTAGAAGTGAATCAAGCATATTAGCTCAGTCGTTTTGGAAAAATTGTCTAAATACTGTTTTGTTTTTATCACAACTGTTTCGTTGTAAAATAAAATGTAAAATTAACACGCAGGATCGGTTTATTAGAGTGTTTTCAAGCTCTAAGCTCGTAAACATGAACTACGGAAGTGAAACAAAGGTTTTTCATTTTAATTATTCTTGTTTCTTGTATTATTAGTCTTTGCCACAAATTCTGATTGTCTAATCCCTATATTTTTGAAACCCAATGTCATAGACGTGCTTAACATAATTCAAACTATGAATTCTGTTCGATCAAACAATCTAAGTTTGAAATACCATAGGTTTTCATAATCAGATTGCAAAGTTATTGGGATTAGAAAATTTGCGTTTGTGGCAAAGACTCAATTCATTTTAGGGGGAAAATAGACACTGTAATTACAAGCACTCTTTAAGTAAACACATATATGGGGTGTATAGGTTACCCTTAACTAAACTTTCGGTGTTCTCTGCGCTGATTTGCTGTACTCACGCCGAAGAATTAACGGGGGTTTAGTGGAGAGTGAGGTGTACATTTGATTCTACGTAGAATTCCTTTTTTAGATAAAGCAAATTTAAATAGAGGTGTCTTGTAGAATAAAATCAATTCTGAATGGCGTCTTGTAAAATAAAATCAATTCTTAATGGCGTCTTGTAAAATCAAAAATCTTTGACTCGAAAAATCTGATTGAATGTATTATAGATTATATACAGAAAGGCGTTTCCTTCTTCGTAAGTCATCAGAATTCCTGTCTTATCATTCCAGTCTAATTCAACCTAATCTACAGTTTAGCGTGTATCTGACAATGAGAATTTGATTTTATTTTATTATTGAAATTAAATAAACTAAATAGTGAAACAGCTGCTGCACTGCGGTGTTTAATTTGTATAATATATTTGTATCCTGTACGTATATCAATTGAAAATTAATGATTAATAAAAAAATGTTCTGCAAAGAAACGTAAACTCCTTTTATCCACATCATTATTGTACTGACACATAGTCATTAAACAAATATTAGTTTCAAGCCACATTATTTTTTATTGCGCCCGGGTGATTAGCAAGCGATTGAGCGATCTTTTTGTATGGTCGCTAATTGGCTGGCTTGGGCCGGTGTTGGTTTCATCAACAGATCCTGTCATTCCGCACAATACGAGTGCTGAAAACACAATCGATCATCAATTAGCGCGACAAAAACGCGGGAAATGGAGTCGGGTGGAACCGGTGCAGAGGGGTTGCGGCATTCCGCGCTTCAAACATGGCGGCCACTTGCCGCCAACAGTGTCGAATTACAAAGAAAAACGGCGATAAAATTATTACATCAGAGCTATCCAAGCAAACTACTTACCATGTCATTACGATCATTACTTTTTCATAGACTCGCAAAATTATAATTATGCTATCAATTTTCGAAAGCAAATTTGATTTTTTTAATCTTAAAAGCTGGAGCCCTGAAGAAGAGTGTTAAATGATAAAAATAATTTGTCATTTTCATAATTAGGCTCAGTTATATAAATGTAGTATACAAAAAAAGACCGTTAGAAAACTTAATATCACAATTTTAGCTTAACAAAAATAATTGATCAAACTTTTTATATTTCTTAATTGTTAATTTATCAACAGAAAAATATTTACATTAATTAGTGTCGAAAAATGTGGAGATAAAAATATTATTCACCGTTTAATGTTGACAATTAATTTTCTACAGAAAAAGAGGTGAATCTTATCTGATAGAAGCAACAAATGAATCAATCTTGTTGCTAATGTTATACAGACCACATGTTCTCTTTATGTATAATATGTTTCAAATTTAAATCAAATTGTGTAATTTGATTCAAGAAAGAAATCTAATAAAATGGAATCATATTTTAAAGTGGTTTTTAATTTGAAAATATGACACAGCGGATTCACAACCCTTTTTATATTGGTAGCAGTGGTATAACTGGCCTATAATGTATTTTTGTTCATCCTGTAAAAATTGCTGGTTATTTTCTGAAAAATCATAATTTATTCAATTAAAAAAATATAAATCTAAACTTTAGGGTATTCTGTATATTCAAATGTATTGTGCAGTTTATAAATTAAGTTTAGGACACCCTGCATATTCAAATGTATTCTGCAGTTTATAAATTAAGTTTAGGACACCCTGCATATTCAAATGTATTCTGCAGTTTATAAATTAAATTTAGGACACCCTGCATATTCAAATGTATTCTGCAGTTTATAAATTAAGTTTAGGACACCCTGCATATTCAAATGTATTCTGCAGTTTATAAATTAAGTTTAGGACACCCTGTAAATTCAAATGTATTCTGCAGTTTATGAATTAAATTTAGGGCACCCTGTAAATTCAAATATCTTCTGGAGTTTATAAATTAAAGTTTAGAACACCCTGTATATTTAAACATGTTCTGCAGTTTATAAACTAAAATTTTGAACACCCTGTATATTCAAATATATTCTACAGTTTATAAACACCTGGACTATTCTGTTTATCAATAAAGAAGAGGAGGAGGGATATATTTAGTATTGATTTAGTGATGTTCAACTTAGAACTTGAAATAATTTGTGTTAAAGGGACTCCTAACATAATGTCAATTGGGTCAGTTTTAGACTGACATGCCAGATTCACAGCAGGTACCCTGCAAACCTTAATCTCAGGAAGATTATTTCTACTTAAAAAGTTTTGAATTATGTTATTTTCATTTTCTTTTGTCACTGGTGCAATAATCTTTTATAAAGTAACCACAATTGAATATTATCAATTTTTAGAAAGGAAAACATGAATATCTTCATTATCTTTGCTACTACTAAGAGCTAGGGTGACCTGAAATCACGTAGTCCCTTAAATATGGATTTTTATATGTTTACTTGTATTATGTCATTTCTGGAACATAGTGTTCATCACGTTTCTACTAAATTCAATAAAAATCTTGTTTTAAACTTTATTTTTATAACTAAACAATTTCCCTAACCAACAACTGAGGCATGATATCTGAAATCTCCATCAATTTTGCAATTAATAAGAGATCGCAGTTTTGGTAATTACAGTTTTGTAATTTGAAAATTTAGTGACAGCAATTTAGCAAAAACATAATTAACTGACATTTATTTACCAACGATGATTACGATTTGGGAATAATAAACAAAAGTTATAAAAAATACGTCAATTTTCGTTCCTAGGATTTTCAATCACATATATTTACAACGAAATAAATTTACATTCCCCATACCCCGCCTCCCGCCCCTCCCCTTTTATTCCCCCGCCTGTTCCTAAATTCTCTCAACCATCCATTTTACATATTCATGTAATCAGTTATATATGTACATACATTTATACACATTAGATAAAGATATAGCCTTAAAAGGGAACCTAAATTTTTTAAAAATAAAAATTGATTTGCTAAAGTAGCTAACATTAAAAAGCCGGCAATTGGTTGTTATCCATCTTAAAAAACTTAAAACACAGAGGCACTTATTTCAAATGTTGATGTTGACAAAAAATCGTATTATTGTAACTTCTTCGAAATATCCTCCATACTATTTAATAAACAATACACACCTTGTAAAATCTATAAATATAAACAGTAATCTGTGTGATGTAAAACAAAGAAAATGATGACAATTTCTCAGTTGAGTTGTTTGAAGTAAAGAAAAGTTGAGAGAAAAGCTGAGTTCCCAAACTAGTTTTGATATAAAACAGTATAATTGTTGAATATCAGGTGTGAGGATATCCCATGATCTGGAATTAGTTGGAGACAAAAACAATAATTAAATTCCGAACCTTGTGCCCGGGTTTCATTACGGTAGATTAATTATACCAAGAATAGGGTAGAGGAACCTACACTAGATACCATACAAACAGGGGTAATCAAAAGATATAGGACTTTAAAGGGACTATTCAGGTAAAATGAAACATTTTAGGAGTGGATCGCGACCAATTAATTCTATCTGATGTCCTTGTCTCGTGAAATTGTGAAAACTGTGTCAAAGTTATACCAAAATGTATGTATATATATATATATATAATATGGTATATTGACCAAAGTTTTGAACAGATCATATTCAGCAAATACGGAAAAAATCAAAAATTAGAAGAACCAGAGATGCCTAAAGATTTTAGGTACGCTCCTAATATAATTTGAATGTAGTACTTATTCATTTTTAAATAATTGATGATATAGTTGTTATGTCTGTACCAAGTGACCAGAATTTCCACCAATGGCAGTGTAGTATTTTGTCACATGACTCGGTCTGTATTACGTATATATCAGTTTTGGTCAGGGGGCGGAAACGTCATGGGGGTGTGTCTGTACCAAAAGAGTGTGTGTTAGTTTAAAGTACCAAAGGTGTGTACTGTAGGTATATAGAGTACATACGAATCTCGGTATTTGTACAGTCTAGGAGAGTACATTTGTTTATTGTTAATTGTTTACCTAGAAATATTAGAATATACATGTAGCATATTATTTATATATATTTAAGTCAACATCATAAGCCAAATGTTCATGCATAGAATATACCTTGATTAAAGTTTACAATAAATATAGTCGTTATTCAAGTTTGATTATAATTGAAACATGGTTCTGCAATTTCCTTGACTGTAATCATGTTGTGTGTCTGTACCAATAGAGTGTGTGTCAGTTTAAAGTACTGGTCTGCAAAGCAGTGCGACTGGCTTTCTCATGTCAGACCAGCGCCATTTCCTTTCCCTCTATTCCTATTCCCTGGTTTTGGTATAATTGTGACACAGAACTCTAGTATGCCGAGTCCATCAGCGCCTGATCCAATCAGGGCTCAGGCCTGTGTTTGTTGTCTATTCTGAACCAATAAAAAGTGTATGGCGGTAACATCTATCTATCTATTTAGCTCATCCAATCCAATTATAGATATCGGTGAAAATGGAAATATTTACTTCTACTTATTTAATAGTGAAGGAAATATTTAATAGTGACAGTATCATATCGTAAATCAGATAGAACTAATATTGATCTTGATAATTTCCTAAAATGTTTAGTCCCCAGCCTATACCCTCAATCACTTTACCTGAACAGTCCTTTTAATGACGACTGAAACTAAATGCTTACTAATGTAAAGTAGTAATCTCTGTTTGTATATCCAATTAAAACTCATGAACAACATGACTGATTTGCCTCCAATTTTGATTGAGGAACCCGGTAAAACCACTGCAATGTTTAAAAATTCTAATTGAGTAGGTTTATTTTTATAGAAACAAAGGAATTGAGTCTTTGTCACAAACTCTAATTTTATAATCCCTTTATCTTTGGAATCCAATGTCGTAAATTTTTGATATTTCAAACTTATATTATTTGATCTAACAGAATTCATAGTTTAAAATATCTAAGGTCTACGACATTGGAATCCAAAGATATAGGATTCAGAAAAGCAAAGTTTGTGGCAAAGATTCAATTCCTTTTATTATTTCTGTATATCCGCAATTTTTTGTTATTATAATTTTAGTTTTCAACTCTTTTTTTTAGATTGTTGGACGATAAGAATTTCATTTCATTACTATTCCTGAAAATTATTGCTGTGGAAATTTTGAAAAGTGGTGACACATTATTTATTATCTTATGAATACATATTTTTATATAAAATCGACATGAGTATTTCTATTGATGTCTGGACAAGATACCATTCACAAATTCTTTACAAAATTCATTGAAATCAACATATTTTCAAATTTCTTTATTTTGACGAAAAGCGCACTTGTCACTGTGTGAAAGTTTTTCTTTATATCAAGGATTTACTTCCGGAATTGATTTCCGGTTTTCAAGCTAGTAATTATGCCACCTTTAAGGGACTACTGGCTAGTTTTCAAGCTAGTTATTAAACCACCTTCAAGGGACTACACCCTAGTTTCCAAGCTATAGTTATTATGCCTGCACCTTCAAGAGACTATTGGCTAGTTTTCAAGCTATAGTTATTATGCCACCTTCAAGGGACTACTGGCTAGTTTTCAAGCTATAGCTATTAAACCACCTTAAAGGGACTACAGACTAGTTTCCAAGCTAGTTATTAAACCACCTTCAAGGGACTACATGCTAGTTTTCCAGCTAGTTATTATGCCACCTTCAAGGGACTACAGGCTAGTTTTCAAGCTATAGTTATTATACCACCTTCAAGGGACTACTGGCTAGTTTCCAAGCTATAGTTATTATGCCACCTTCAATGGACTACAGGCTAGTTTTAAAGCTATAGTTATTAAAGCACCTTCAAGGGACTACAGGCTAGCTTCCATGCTAGTTATTAAACCACTTTCAAGGGACTACAGGCTAGTTTTCAAGCTAGTTATTAAACCACCTTCAAGGGACTACAGGCTAGTTTTCAAGCTAGTTATTAAACTACTTTCAATGGACTACTGGCTAGTTTTCAAGCTAGTTATTAAACCACCTTCAAAGGACTACAGGCTAGTTTTCAAGCTAGTTATTATGCCACCTTAAATGGACTATAGGTTAGTTTACAAGCTAGTTATTAAACCACCTTCAAGGGACTACAGGCTAGTTTTCAAGCTAGTTATTAAACCACCTTCAAGGGACTACTGGCTAGTTTTCAAACTAGTTATTATGCCACCTTCAAGGGACTACTGGCTAGTTTTCAAGCTATAGCTATTAAACCACCTTAAAGGGACTACAGACTAGTTTCCAATGTACTGACNTTTCCAAGCTAGTTATTAAACCACCTTCAAGGGACTACAGGCTAGTTTCCAAGCTCTAGTTATTATGCCTTCTTCAAGGGACTACAGGCTAGTTTCCAAGCTAGTTATTTAACCATCTTCAAGGGACTAATAGCTTTATCGCCTTTATACTTCTTTAGGCCTAGGGTAATACCGTATTCTTTGCAACTAAATGAAACAATGTTAACGGGAGGTATAGGTATGGGGGGGGAGGTCTGGGTAACTGAAAAGAGGTCGTTTGATCTGAATGCACTTGGATTCCCAATCTTGGAATCGTGCACTGCATTTTTGTGTTCAAATATTCTCTGCAAAAATATCCCCACCTCTTAAAAAACATGACGAACACAGGAGAATGTTCCCCATGTTTGACCCAGGATAGTGCATATTGGATGCTATAATTCTACACTCTACACTCTACACTCTACATTCTACACTCTACATTCTACACTCTACACTCTACACTCTACACTCTACACTCTACATTCTACACTCTACACTCTACACTCT